>NC_052336.1:2069106-2155449 GCF_016432855.1 Salvelinus namaycush
ATCTGCTTTATTAGAGATGTCTAGAACCCAAACCATCTGATCTGCTTTATTAGAGATGTCTAGAACCCAAACCATCTGATCTGCTTTATTAGAGATGTCTAGAACCCAAACCATCTGATCTGCTTTATTAGAGATATCTAGAACCCAAACCATCTGATCTGTTTTATTAGAGATGTCTAGAACCCAAACCATCTGATCTGTTTTATTGGAGATGTCTAGAACCCAAACCATCTGATCTGCTTTATTAGGGATGTCTAGAACCCAAACCATCTGATCTGTTTTATTGGAGATGTCTAGAACCCAAACCGTCTGATCTGATTTATTAGAGATGTCTAGAACCCAAACATTCTGATCTGTTTTATTGGAGATATCTAGAACCCAAACCATCTGATCTGCTTTATTGGAGATGTCTGGAACCCAAACCGTCTGATCTGCTTTATTGGAGATGTCTAAAACCCAAACCATCTGATCTGCTTTATTAGAGATGTCTAGAACCCAAACCATCTGATCTGTTTTATTGGAGATGTCTAGAACCCAAACCATCTGCTTTATTAGAGATGTCTAGAACCCAAACCATCTGATCTGCTTTATTGGAGATGTCTAGAACCCAAACCATCTGATCTGTTTTATTGGAGATATCTAGAACCCAAACCATCTGATCTGCTTTATTGGAGATGTCTGGAACCCAAACCATCTGATCTGCTTTATTAGAGATATCTAGAACCCAAACCATCTGATCTGATTTATTGGAGATGTCTAGAACCAAAACCATCTGATCTGCTTTATTGGAGATGTCTAGAACCCAAACCATCTGATCTGTTTTATTAGAGATGTCTAGAACCCAAACCATCTGATCTGTTTTATTGGAGATGTCTAGAACCCAAACCATCTGATCTGTTTTATTGGAGATGTCTAGAACCCAAACCATCTGATCTGCTTTATTAGAGATGTCTAGAACCAAACCATCTGATCTGTTTTATTGGAGATGTCTAGAACCCAAACCATCTGCTTTATTAGAGATGTCTAGAACCCAAACCATCTGATCTGCTTTATTGGAGATGTCTAGAACCCAAACCATCTGATCTGTTTTATTGGAGATATCTAGAACCCAAACCATCTGATCTGCTTTATTGGAGATGTCTGGAACCCAAACCATCTGATCTGCTTTTTTAGAGATATCTAGAACCCAAACCATCTGATCTGATTTATTGGAGATGTCTAGAACCCAAACCATCTGATCTGATTTATTAGAGATGTCTAGAACCCAAACCATCTGATCTGATTTATTAGAGATGTCTAGAACCCAAACCATCTGATTTGTTTTATTGGAGATGTCTAGAACCCAAACCGTCTGATCTGATTTATTAGAGATGTCTAGAACCCAAACCATCTGATCTGCTTTATTGGAGATGTCTAGAACCCAAACCATCTGATCTGTTTTATTGGAGATGTCTAGAACCCAAACCATCTGATCTGCTTTATTAGGGATGTCTAGAACCCAAACCGTCTGATCTGTTTTATTGGAGATGTCTAGAACCCAAACCGTCTGATCTGATTTATTGGAGATGTCTAGAACCCAAACCATCTGATCTGCTTTATTGGAGATGTCTAGAACCCAAACCATCTGATCTGTTTTATTGGAGATGTCTAGAACCCAAACCATCGGATCTGCTTTATTGGAGATGTCTAAAACCCAAACCATCTGATCTGCTTTATTGGAGATGTCTAGAACCCAAACCATCTGATCTGTTTTATTGGAGATATCTAGAACCCAAACCATCTGATCTGCTTTATTGGAGATGTCTGGAACCCAAACCGTCTGATCTGCTTTATTGGAGATGTCTAAAACCCAAACCATCTGATCTGCTTTATTAGAGATGTCTAGAACCCAAACCATCTGATCTGTTTTATTGGAGATGTCTAGAACCCAAACCATCTGCTTTATTAGAGATGTCTAGAACCCAAACCATCTGATCTGCTTTATTGGAGATGTCTAGAACCCAAACCATCTGATCTGTTTTATTGGAGATATCTAGAACCCAAACCATCTGATCTGCTTTATTGGAGATGTCTGGAACCCAAACCATCTGATCTGCTTTATTGGAGATGTCTGGAACCCAAACCGTCTGATCTGCTTCATTGGAGATGTCTAAAACCCAAACCATCTGATCTGCTTTATTAGAGATGTCTAGAACCCAAACCATCTGATCTGTTTTATTGGAGATGTCTAGAACCCAAACCATCTGCTTTATTAGAGATGTCTAGAACCCAAACCATCTGATCTGCTTTATTGGAGATGTCTAGAACCCAAACCATCTGATCTGTTTTATTGGAGATATCTAGAACCCAAACCATCTGATCTGCTTTATTGGAGATGTCTGGAACCCAAACCATCTGATCTGCTTTATTAGAGATATCTAGAACCCAAACCATCTGATCTGATTTATTGGAGATGTCTAGAACCCAAACCATCTGATCTGATTTATTAGAGATGTCTAGAACCCAAACCATCTGATCTGATTTATTAGAGATGTCTAGAACCCAAACCGTCTGATCTGATTTATTAGAGATGTCTGGAACCCAAACCGTCTGATCTGCTTTATTGGAGATGTCTAGAACCCAAACCGTCTGATCTGTTTTATTGGAGATGTCTATAACCCAAACTATCTGATCTGTTTTATTGGAGATGTCTGGAACCCAAACCATCTGATCTGCTTTATTAGAGATATCTAGAACCCAAACCATCTGATCTGATTTATTGGAGATGTCTAGAACCCAAACCATCTGATCTGATTTATTGGAGATGTCTAGAACCCAAACCATCTGATCTGTTTTATTGGAGATGTCTAGAACCCAAACCATCTGATCTGTTTTATTGGAGATGTCTAGAACCAAAACCATCTGATCTGCTTTATTGGAGATGTCTAGAACCCAAACCATCTGATCTGTTTTATTAGAGATGTCTAGAACCCAAACCATCTGATCTGTTTTATTGGAGATATCTAGAACCCAAACCGTCTGATCTGTTTTACTGGAGATGTCTGGAACCCAAACCATCTGATCTGCTTTATTGGAGATATCTAGAACCCAAACCATCTGATCTGATTTATTGGAGATGTCTAGAACCCAAACCATCTGATCTGATTTATTAGAGATGTCTAGAACCCAAACCATCTGATCTGATTTATTAGAGATGTCTAGAACCCAAACCATCTGATCTGATTTATTAGAGATGTCTAGAACCCAAACCATCTGATCTGATTTATTAGAGATGTCTAGAACCCAAACCATCTGATCTGATTTATTAGAGATGTCTGGAACCCAAACCGTCTGATCTGCTTTATTGGAGATGTCTGGAACCCAAACCGTCTGATCTGCTTTATTGGAGATGTCTAGAACCCAAACCGTCTGATCTGTTTTATTGGAGATGTCTATAACCCAAACTATCTGATCTGTTTTATTGGAGATGTCTGGAACCCAAACCATCTGATCTGCTTTATTAGAGATATCTAGAACCCAAACCATCTGATCTGCTTTATTGGAGATGTCTAGAACCCAAACCATCTGATCTGATTTATTGGAGATGTCTAGAACCCAAACCATCTGATCTGTTTTATTGGAGATGTCTATAACCCAAACTATCTGATCTGTATTATTGGAGATGTCTAGAACCCAAACCATCTGATCTGTTTTATTAGAGATGTCTAGAACCCAAACCATCTATTGGAATAGAGCAGGTATACCCCAGGGGTATGCGCAATGCCGTCAGGGGTACGCCAAATAAAAATGTGATTCACATTTTTTTATTTTATTCTAATTATTATATTTATTATAATAATAATCCATTTATATTTTCCAACGGATCTCACCACAGATCTCCTCAGAGGGAGCTTCAATAGATTTATTTTTTCTTTCCCCTAATTGTCATCTGACCCTTTTTGTTGAAGATTAAACCATCTGGGTGAGTTTTTTTTTTCTTGCTTGAGTAGCCTCGTTTCCCTGCCAAAAATAAAATTAAACCATCTAGTGTTCAGCGAAATAACAACACAATGTCAAATACAGGTAGCTCTAGTCAAATAATTAACATCCAATCACATGAACCGTTACTCTCTCGCGGGAATTCCACTAACGGTCCGTATGTAGCCAAACGTAGCTGCTGCTCATGTTGGTATCTGTACTGATGGCGCTAAAGCCATGACAGGGAGACATAGTGGAGTGGTAACGCGCGTGCAAGCAGTTGCTCTCGCCGCCACTTGGGTAGAACTGCAGCATCCACCGAGAGGCTCTTGCTGCCAAGGGAATGCCTGACAGCTTGAAAGACGTTTTGGACACTACAGTGAAAATGGTTAACTTGGCTAAAGCAAGGCCCCTGAACTCTCGTGTATTTTCTGCACTATGCAATGATATGGGTAGAGACCGTGTAACGCTTTTACAACACACAGAAGTGTGCTGGTTATCAAGGGGAAAATTATTGACGCTTTTTTAAATTGAAAGACGAGCTTAAAGTTTCTTTACTGACCATAATTTTCACTTGTCTGACTGCTTGCATGATGACGAGTTTCTCACACGACTGGCCTATCTGGGTGATGTTTTTTCTCGCCTGAATGATCTGAATCTAGGATTACAGGGACTCTCTGCAACTATATTCAATGTGCGGGACAAAATTGAGGCAATGATTAAGAATTTGGAGCTCTTCTCTGTCTTCATTAACAAGGACATCATTGTTGGATTTTTTTGTGTGCAAATGAACTCAAGCTTACAAACAATGTCAAATGTGATATAGCGAAGCACCTGAGGTGAGCTGGGTGCGCAATTACGCAGGTACTTTCCCGAAACGGACGACACAAACAACTGGATTCGTTATCCCTTTCATGCCCCGCCTCCAGTCCACTTACCGATATCTGAACAAGAGAGCCTCATCGAAATTGCAACAAGCGGTGAATTTAATCAGAAGCCACTGCCAGATTTCTGTATTGGGCTGCGCTCAGAGTATCCTGCCTTGGCAAATCGCGCTGTTAACTGATGCCTTTTGCAACCACGTGCCTATGTGAGAGTGGATTCTCGGCCCTCACTAGCATGAAAACTAAATACAGGCACAGACTGTGTGTGGGAAATGATTTAAGACGGAGACTCTCCAATTACAACCCAACACTGCAGAGTTATGTGCGTCCTTTCAAGCACATCCTTCTCAATAACCTGATTAGAGGAAACGGAGGCGGAGTAGGGGAAACGGAGGCGGAGTAGGGGAAACGGAGGCGGGGTAGGGGAAACGGAGGCGGGGTAGAGGAAACGGGCGCGGGGTAGAGGAAACGGGCGCGGGGTAGAGGAAACGGGCGCGGGGTAGAGGAAACGGGCGCGGGGTAGAGGAAACGGGCGCGGGGTAGAGGAAACGGGCGCGGGGTAGAGGAAATGTAGGCGGGGTAGAGGAAACGGGCGCGGAGTAGAGGGCACGGGCGCGGAGTAGAGGGCACGGAGGCGGGGTAGAGGAAACGGGCGCGGGGTAGAGGAAACGGGCGCGGGGTAGAGGAAACGGGCGCGGGGTAGAGGAAACGGGCGCGGGGTAGAGGAAACGGGCGCGGGGTAGAGGAAATGTAGGCGGGGTAGAGGAAACGGGCGCGGATGCGGAGTGGGGGGTAGGGGACGCGGAGTAGGGGAAACAGACATGGATGTGAATATTTACCTTCTTTACCTATGCAGGTGAACTTTGGGAAGGTTCCCATGGTGATGCGTCAGCCCTTTTCCAGTAATATCAGGAGGAACTTCCTGTCTGGGATTCACGTGGAGTTTAAACAGTCACCTCATCAGAGAAGTCTCCGGGCCCAGCTACACTGGCTACAGGTAACATCCCCACCCCTACACCCCTACACCCTAACCTCTACATATATATACTACTCCCTACACCCTAACCCCTACACCCTAACCCCTACATATATATACTACACCCTAACCCCTACACCCTAACCCTCGTTTAAACAGTCACCTCATCAGAGAAGTCTCCGGGCCCAGCTACACTGGCTACAGGTAACATCCCAACCCCTACACCCCTACACCCCTACACCCTAACCTCTACATATATATACTACTCCCTACACCCTAACCCCTACACCCTAACCCCTACATATATATACTACACCCTAACCCCTACACCCTAACCCCTACACCCTAACCCCTACATATATACTACTCCCTACACCCTAACCCTAGTTTAAACAGTCACCTCATCAGAGAAGTCTCCGGGCCACATCCCAACCCCTACATATACTACACGCTACACCCTAACCCCTACACCCTAACCTCTACATATATATACTACTCCCTACACCCTAACCCCTACACCCTAACCCCTACATATATACTACTCCCTACACCCTAACCCCTACACCCTAACCCCTACACCCTAACCCTTACATACTAGAGATACCCGTGTGTTCCAGGTATCTCTGGTGATATTAAACCCTTGTCTTTACGGGGTGTGTTCCAGGTATCTCTGGTGATATTAAACCCTTGTCTTTACGGCGTGTGTTCCAGGTATCTCTGGTGATATTAAACCCTTGTCTTTACGGCGTGTGTTCCAGGTATCTCTGGTGATATTAAACCCTTGTCTTTACGGCGTGTGTTCCAGGTATCTCTGGTGATATTAAACCCTTGTCTTTACGGGGTGTGTTCCAGGTATCTCTGGTGATATTAAACCCTTGTCTTTACGGCGTGTGTTCCAGGTATCTCTGGTGATATTAAACCCTTGTCTTTAGGGCGTGTGTTCCAGGTATCTCTGGTGATATTAAACCCTTGTCTTTAGGGAGTGTGTTCCAGGTATCTCTGGTGATATTAAACCCTTGTCTTTACGGCGTGTGTTCCAGGTATCTCTGGTGATATTAAACCCTTGTCTTTACTGCGTGTGTTCCAGGTATCTCTGGTGTTCCAGGTATCTCTGGTGATATTAAACCCTTTGTCTTTACGGCGTGTGTTCCAGGTATCTCTGGTGATATTAAACCCTTGTCTTTACGGCGTGTGTTCCAGGTATCTCTGGTGATATTAAACCCTTTGTCTTTACGGTGTGTGTTCCAGGTATCTCTGGTGATATTAAACCCTTGTCTTTACGGCGTGTGTTCCAGGTATCTCTGGTGATATTAAACCCTTGTCTTTACGGCGTGTGTTCCAGGTATCTCTGGTGATATTAAACCCTTTGTCTTTACGGTGTGTGTTCCAGGTATCTCTGGTGATATTAAACCCTTGTCTTTACGGTGTGTGTTCCAGGTATCTCTGGTGATATTAAACCCTTGTCTTTACGGCGTGTGTTCCAGGTATCTCTGGTGATATTAAACCCTTGTCTTTACGGCGTGTGTTCCAGGTATCTCTGGTGATATTAAACCCTTGTCTTTAGGGCGTGTGTTCCAGGTATCTCTGGTGATATTAAACCCTTGTCTTTACGGCGTGTGTTCCAGGTATCTCTGGTGATATTAAACCCTTGTCTTTACGGCGTGTGTTCCAGGTATCTCTGGTGATATTAAACCCTTGTCTTTACGGCGTGTGTTCCAGGTATCTCTGGTGATATTAAACCCTTGTCTTTACGGCGTGTGTTCCAGGTATCTCTGGTGTTATTAAACCCTTGTCTTTACGGCGTGTGTTCCAGGTATCTCTGGTGTTCCAGGTATCTCTGGTGATATTAAACCCTTGTCTTTACGGCGTGTGTTCCAGGTATCTCTGGTGATATTAAACCCTTTGTCTTTACGGCGTGTGTTCCAGGTATCTCTGGTGATATTAAACCCTTGTCTTTACGGAGTGTGTTCCAGGTATCTCTGGTGATATTAAACCCTTGTCTTTACGGCGTGTGTTCCAGGTATCTCTGGTGATATTAAACCCTTGTCTTTACGGTGTGTGTTCCAGGTATTTCTGGTGATATTAAACCCTTGTCTTTACGGCGTGTGTTCCAGGTATCTCTGGTGATATTAAACCCTTGTCTTTACGGCGTGTGTTCCAGGTATCTCTGGTGATATTAAACCCTTTACGGCGTGTGTTCCAGGTATCTCTGGTGATATTAAACCCTTGTCTTTACGGCGTGTGTTCCAGGTATCTCTGGTGATATTAAACCCTTGTCTTTACGGCGTGTGTTCCAGGTATCTCTGGTGATATTAAACCCTTGTCTTTAGGGAGTGTGTTCCAGGTATCTCTGGTGATATTAAACCCTTTGTCTTTACGGCGTGTGTTCCAGGTATCTCTGGTGATATTAAACCCTTGTCTTTACGGCGTGTGTTCCAGGTATCTCTGGTGATATTAAACCCTTGTCTTTACGGCGTGTGTTCCAGGTATCTCTGGTGATATTAAACCCTTGTCTTTACGGCGTGTGTTCCAGGTATCTCTGGTGATATTAAACCCTTGTCTTTACTGCGTGTGTTCCAGGTATCTCTGGTGTTCCAGGTATCTCTGGTGATATTAAACCCTTGTCTTTACGGCGTGTGTTCCAGGTATCTCTGGTGATATTAAACCCTTGTCTTTACGACGTGTGTTCCAGGTATCTCTGGTGATATTAAACCCTTGTCTTTACGGCGTGTGTTCCAGGTATCTCTGGTGATATTAAACCCTTGTCTTTACTGCGTGTGTTCCAGGTATCTCTGGTGATATTAAACCCTTGTCTTTACGACGTGTGTTCCAGGTATCTCTGGTGATATTAAACCCTTGTCTTTACGGCGTGTGTTCCAGGTATCTCTGGTGTTCCAGGTATCTCTGGTGATATTAAACCCTTTGTCTTTACGGCGTGTGTTCCAGGTATCTCTGGTGATATTAAACCCTTGTCTTTACGGTGTGTGTTCCAGGTATCTCTGGTGATATTAAACCCTTTGTCTTTACGGCGTGTGTTCCAGGTATCTCTGGTGATATTAAACCCTTGTCTTTACGGCGTGTGTTCCAGGTATCTCTGGTGATATTAAACCCTTGTCTTTACGACGTGTGTTCCAGGTATCTCTGGTGATATTAAACCCTTGTCTTTACGGCGTGTGTTCCAGGTATCTCTGGTGATATTAAACCCTTGTCTTTAGGGCGTGTGTTCCAGGTATCTCTGGTGATATTAAACCCTTGTCTTTACGGCGTGTGTTCCAGGTATTTCTGGTGATATTAAACCCTTGTCTTTACGGCGTGTGTTCCAGGTATCTCTGGTGATATTAAACCCTTGTCTTTACGGCGTGTGTTCCAGGTATCTCTGGTGATATTAAACCCTTGTCTTTACTGCGTGTGTTCCAGGTATCTCTGGTGATATTAAACCCTTGTCTTTACTGCGTGTGTTCCAGGTATCTCTGGTGATATTAAACCCTTGTCTTTACGGCGTGTGTTCCAGGTATCTCTGGTGATATTAAACCCTTGTCTTTAGGGCGTGTGTTCCAGGTATCTCTGGTGATATTAAACCCTTGTCTTTACGGCGTGTGTTCCAGGTATCTCTAGTGATATTAAACCCTTGTCTTTACGGCGTGTGTTCCAGGTATCTCTGGTGATATTAAACCCTTGTCTTTACGGCGTGTGTTCCAGGTATCTCTGGTGATATTAAACCCTTGTCTTTACGGCGTGAGTTCCAGGTATCTCTGGTGATATTAAACCCTTGTCTTTACGGTGTGTGTTCCAGGTATCTCTGGTGATATTAAACCCTTGTCTTTACGGCGTGTGTTCCAGGTATCTCTGGTGATATTAAACCCTTTGTCTTTACGGCGTGTGTTCCAGGTATCTCTGGTGATATTAAACCCTTGTCTTTACGGCGTGTGTTCCAGGTATCTCTGGTGTTCCAGGTATCTCTGGTGATATTAAACCCTTGTCTTTACGGCGTGTGTTCCAGGTATCTCTGGTGATATTAAACCCTTGTCTTTACGGCGTGTGTTCCAGGTATCTCTGGTGATATTAAACCCTTTGTCTTTACGGCGTGTGTTCCAGGTATCTCTGGTGTTCCAGGTATCTCTGGTGATATTAAACCCTTGTCTTTACGGGGTGTGTTCCAGGTATCTCTAGTGATATTAAACCCTTTGTCTTTACGGCGTGTGTTCCAGGTATCTCTGGTGATATTAAACCCTTGTCTTTACGGCGTGTGTTCCAGGTATCTCTGGTGATATTAAACCCTTGTCTTTACGGGGTGTGTTCCAGGTATCTCTAGTGATATTAAACCCTTGTCTTTACGGCGTGTGTTCCAGGTATCTCTGGTGATATTAAACCCTTGTCTTTACTGCGTGTGTTCCAGGTATCTCTGGTGATATTAAACCCTTGTCTTTACGGCGTGTGGTCCAGGTATCTCTGGTGATATTAAACCCTTGTCTTTACGGCGTGTGTTCCAGGTATCTCTGGTGTTCCAGGTATCTCTGGTGATATTAAACCCTTGTCTTTACGGCGTGTGTTCCAGGTATCTCTGGTGATATTAAACCCTTTGTCTTTACGGCGTGTGTTCCAGGTATCTCTGGTGATATTAAACCCTTGTCTTTAGGGCGTGTGTTCCAGGTATCTCTGGTGATATTAAACCCTTGTCTTTACGACGTGTGTTCCAGGTATCTCTGGTGATATTAAACCCTTGTCTTTACGGCGTGTGTTCCAGGTATCTCTGGTGTTCCAGGTATCTCTGGTGATATTAAACCCTTGTCTTTAGGGCGTGTGTTCCAGGTATCTCTGGTGATATTAAACCCTTGTCTTTACGGCGTGTGTTCCAGGTATCTCTGGTGATATTAAACCCTTGTCTTTACGGCGTGTGTTCCAGGTATCTCTGGTGATATTAAACCCTTGTCTTTAGGGCGTGTGTTCCAGTTATCTCTGGATGATAATAAACCCTTGTCTTTAGGGAGTGTGTTCCAGGTATCTCTGGTGATATTAAACCCTTGTCTTTACGGCGTGTGTTCCAGGTATCTCTGGTGATATTAAACCCTTGTCTTTACGGCGTGTGTTCCAGGTATCTCTGGTGATATTAAACCCTTGTCTTTACGGCGTGTGTTCCAGGTATCTCTGGTGATATTAAACCCTTGTCTTTACGGTGTGTGTTCCAGGTATCTTTGGTGATATTAAACCCTTGTCTTTACGACGTGTGTTCCAGGTATCTCTGGTGATATTAAACCCTTGTCTTTACGGTGTGTGTTCCAGGTATCTCTGGTGATATTAAACCCTTGTCTTTACGACGTGTGTTCCAGGTATCTCTGGTGATATTAAACCCTTGTCTTTACGGCGTGTGTTCCAGGTATCTCTGGTGTTCCAGGTATCTCTGGTGATATTAAACCCTTGTCTTTAGGGCGTGTGTTCCAGGTATCTCTGGTGATATTAAACCCTTGTCTTTACGGCGTGTGTTCCAGGTATCTCTGGTGATATTAAACCCTTGTCTTTACGGCGTGTGTTCCAGGTATCTCTGGTGATATTAAACCCTTGTCTTTAGGGCGTGTGTTCCAGTTATCTCTGGATGATAATAAACCCTTGTCTTTAGGGAGTGTGTTCCAGGTATCTCTGGTGATATTAAACCCTTGTCTTTACGGCGTGTGTTCCAGGTATCTCTGGTGATATTAAACCCTTGTCTTTACGGCGTGTGTTCCAGGTATCTCTGGTGATATTAAACCCTTGTCTTTACGGCGTGTGTTCCAGGTATCTCTGGTGATATTAAACCCTTGTCTTTACGGTGTGTGTTCCAGGTATCTTTGGTGATATTAAACCCTTGTCTTTACGACGTGTGTTCCAGGTATCTCTGGTGATATTAAACCCTTGTCTTTACGGTGTGTGTTCCAGGTATCTCTGGTGATATTAAACCCTTGTCTTTACGGCGTGTGTTCCAGGTATCTCTGGTGTTCCAGGTATCTCTGGTGATATTAAACCCTTGTCTTTACGACGTGTGTTCCAGGTATCTCTGGTGATATTAAACCCTTGTCTTTACGGCGTGTGTTCCAGGTATCTCTGGTGTTCCAGGTATCTCTGGTGATATTAAACCCTTGTCTTTACGGCGTGTGTTCCAGGTATCTCTGGTGATATTAAACCCTTGTCTTTACGGCGTGTGTTCCAGGTATCTCTGGTGTTCCAGGTATCTCTGGTGATATTAAACCCTTGTCTTTACGGTGTGTGTTCCAGGTAGACAACCAGTTGACTGGAGCGATATTTCCCATTGTATTCCACCCTGTTCCTCCTCCGAAGTCCATCGCTCTGGACTCAGGTAACTGCGGTCTCCCCGGTACATGGCTGTGTGTGTGTGTGTGTGTGTGTGTGTGTGTGTGTGTGTGTGTGTACATAATGGTGTTCTCTAATTGGTTCTCTGTGTCTTTCATCCTCAGAACCAAAGCCTTTTATGGACGTCAGCATCATCACCAGGTTTAACCAACACAGTCAGGTCACGCAGTTCAAGTGAGTCTTCTGCTTATACCCCCCTGCACTGTTAGTGTGCACACTTCTGTTTAGTGTACACACTTCTGTTTAGTGTACACACTTCTGTTTAGTGTACACACTTCTGTTTAGTGTACGCACTTCTTTTTAGTGTACGCACTTCTGTTTAGTATACACACTTCTGTTTAGTGTACACACTTCTGTTTAGTGTGCACACCTCTGTTTAGTGCACACTTCTTTTTAGTGTACTCTTATTTTTCCTTATTTTTTATAGTTAAAGAGACGTAGTCCTTGATTGATATTTAGTTTTAGTGTCGTGTTTTAGTTCAGGGTGAATCCTTCACCAGTCTCTCTGATCTGTGTTTTAGTTCAGGGTTAGTCCTTCACCAGTCTCTCTGATCTGTGTTTTAGTTCAGGGTTAGTCCTTCACCAGTCTCTCTGATCTGTGTTTTAGTTCAGGGTTAGTCCTTCACCAGTCTCTCTGATCTGTGTTTTAGTTCAGGGTGAGTCCTTCACCAGTCTCTCTGATCTGTGTTTTAGTTCAGGGTTAGTCCTTCACCAGTCTCTCTGATCTGTGTTTTAGTTCAGGGTGAGTCCTTCACCAGTCTCTCTGGTCTGTGTTTTAGTTCAGGGTGAGTCCTTCACCAGTCTCTCTGATCTGTGTTTTAGTTCAGGGTTGAGTCCTTCACCAGTCTCTCTGATCTGTGTTTTAGTTCAGGGTGAGTCCTTCACCAGTCTCTCTGATCTGTGTTTTAGTTCAGGGTGAATCCTTCACGAGTCTCTCTGATCTGTGTTTTAGTTCAGGGTGAGTCCTTCACCAGTCTCTCTGATCTGTGTTTTAGTTCAGGGTGAGTCCTTCACCAGTCTCTCTGATCTGTGTTTTAGTTCAGGGTTGAGTCCTTCACCAGTCTCTCTGATCTGTGTTTTAGTTCAGGGTTGAGTCCTTCACCAGTCTCTCTGATCTGTGTTTTAGTTCAGGGTGAGTCCTTCACCAGTCTCTCTGATCTGTGTTTTAGTTCAGGGTGAATCCTTCACCAGTCTCTCTGATCTGTGTTTTAGTTCAGGGTGAGTCCTTCACCAGTCTCTCTGATCTGTGTTTTAGTTCAGGGTGAATCCTTCACCAGTCTCTCTGGTCTGTGTTTTAGTTCAGGGGTGAGTCCTTCACCAGTCTCTCTGATCTGTGTTTTAGTTCAGGGTGAGTCCTTCACCAGTCTCTCTGATCTGTGTTTTAGTTCAGGGTGAGTCCTTCACCAGTCTCTCTGATCTGTGTTTTAGTTCAGGGTGAGTCCTTCACCAGTCTCTCTGATCTGTGTTTTAGGTCAGGGTGAGTCCTTCACCAGTCTCTCTGATCTGTGTTTTAGTTCAGGGTGAATCCTTCACCAGTCTCTCTGATCTGTGTTTTAGTTCAGGGTGAATCCTTCACCAGTCTCTCTGGTCTGTGTTTTAGTTCAGGGTGAGTCCTTCACCAGTCTCTCTGATCTGTGTTTTAGTTCAGGGTTGAGTCCTTCACCAGTCTCTCTGATCTGTGTTTTAGTTCAGGGTGAATCCTTCACCAGTCTCTCTGATCTGTGTTTTAGTTCAGGGTGAATCCTTCACCAGTCTCTCTGATCTGTGTTTTAGTTCAGGGTGAGTCCTTCACCAGTCTCTCTGATCTGTGTTTTAGGTCAGGGTGAGTCCTTCACCAGTCTCTCTGATCTGTGTTTTAGTTCAGGGTGAGTCCTTCACCAGTCTCTCTGATCTGTGTTTTAGTTCAGGGTGAGTCCTTCACCAGTCTCTCTGATCTGTGTTTTAGTTCAGGGTGAATCCTTCACCAGTCTCTCTGATCTGTGTTTTAGTTCAGGGTGAGTCCTTCACCAGTCTCTCTGGTCTGTGTTTTAGTTCAGGGTGAGTCCTTCACCAGTCTCTCTGATCTGTGTTTTAGTTCAGGGTTGAGTCCTTCACCAGTCTCTCTGATCTGTGTTTTAGTTCAGGGTTGAGTCCTTCACCAGTCTCTCTGATCTGTGTTTTAGTTCAGGGTGAGTCCTTCACCAGTCTCTCTGATCTGTGTTTTAGTTCAGGGTTGAGTCCTTCACCAGTCTCTCTGATCTGTGTTTTAGTTCAGGGTGAGTCCTTCACCAGTCTCTCTGATCTGTGTTTTAGTTCAGGGTGAGTCCTTCACCAGTCTCTCTGATCTGTGTTTTAGTTCAGGGTGAGTCCTTCACCAGTCTCTCTGATCTGTGTTTTAGTTCAGGGTGAATCCTTCACCAGTCTCTCTGATCTGTGTTTTAGTTCAGGGTGAGTCCTTCACCAGTCTCTCTGATCTGTGTTTTAGTTCAGGGTGAGTCCTTCACCAGTCTCTCTGATCTGTGTTTTAGTTCAGGGTGAGTCCTTCACCAGTCTCTCTGATCTGTGTTTTAGTTCAGGGTGAGTCCTTCACCAGTCTCTCTGATCTGTGTTTTAGGTCAGGGTGAGTCCTTCACCAGTCTCTCTGATCTGTGTTTTAGTTCAGGGTGAGTCCTTCACCAGTCTCTCTGATCTGTGTTTTAGTTCAGGGTGAGTCCTTCACCAGTCTCTCTGATCTGTGTTTTAGTTCAGGGTGAGTCCTTCACCAGTCTCTCTGACCCAGTAGTTGTACTGTGATCTGTGTTAAAGGTACTTCATGGTACTGGTCCAGGAGATGGCTGTGAAGATTGACCAGGGATTCCTGGGAGCCATCTTGGCCCTGTTCACTCCAGCTGCTGAATCACATGTGGACAAACAGAAGGTAACTGACCTAGACACAGACACGGCCAGGGACGCAGCTAGAGTTAGGGACACAGACACATCTAGAGACCCAGCCAGGGACACGGCCAGGGACACGGCCAGGGACGCAGCTAGAGTTAGGGACACAGACACATCTAGAGACCCAGCCAGGGACACGGCCGGGGACACGGCCGGGGACACGGCCAGGGACGCGGCTAGAGTTAGGGACACAGACACATCTAGAGACCCAGCCAGGGACACGGCCAGGGACACGGCCAGGGACGCAGGTAGAGTTAGGGACACAGACACATCTAGAGACCCAGCCAGGGACACGGCCGGGGACACGGCCAGAGACACAGCTAGTGTTAGGACCACAGACACATCTAGAGACCCAGCCAGGGACACGGCCAGAGACACAGCTAGAGTTAGGGACACAGACACATCTAGAGACCCAGCCAGGGACACGGCCAGGGACACGGCCAGGGACGCGGCCAGGGACACGGCCAGGGACGCAGGTAGAGTTAGGGACACAGACACATCTAGAGACACGGCCAGGGACGCGGCCAGGGACACGGCCAGAGACACAGCTAGTGTTAGAGACACAGACACATCTAGAGACCCAGCCAGTTGCAGAACCAGACACCTGGCTCTGTTCACCCCAGCTGCTGAAACACACGTTGACCAACAGACGGTAACTACAGACACACAAGCAGATGCCTCTGAGGCGATGGTTGAAGTGGACAGAAAAGGGCGCTGGTACTCATGATAAAAGGGGGCTGGTACTCATGATAGAAGAATGGACTGTACTGTAAATGTAAACATGGGAAATACTGCCCCTGGTGTTAGAAGAAAGACATAACCAGGAAATAGGAATTTAAGGAGTTTAAACATGTCTACTTTATGTTGGAATTGCAGAGTATTAGAATAGATGCTGTAGAGGGTCCAGCAGATGGCTGTGAAGATTGACCAGGGCTTCCTAGGAGCCGTCCAGACCCTGTTACTGAAACACACATGGACAAATCACTTAACCTTCCTAGGAGCCGTCCAGACCCTGTTACTGAAACACACATGGACAAATCACTTAACCTTCCTAGGAGCCGTCCAGACCCTGTTCACCTCCGTTACTGAAACACACATGGACAAATCACTTAACCTTCCTAGGAGCCGTCCAGACCCTGTTCACCTCCGTTACTGAAACACACATGGACAAATCACTTAACCTTGTCTTTCGACCATGATCTCAAATGTCTCATCTTTCTCTCTCTCCCTCTCCCCCCCCCTCCCCCTCCCTCTCCATCTCCCTCTCTCCCCCCCCCCCCCCCTCCCTCTCTCTCTCTCCCTCTCTCCCCCTCTCTCCTCTCTCCTCTCCAGACCAAGCTGATAGAGAAGGACTTGGAGATGTTACAGGCTGAATTGATGGAGGCGTCCATGACAGACAACTCAGGCCTCAGCTTCTTTGAATACTTTCACATCTCCCCCATCAAAGTAGGAATCTCTCATTCTCTCCCTCCTTTCTCCCTCTCATCCCTTCCTCATTCTCTCTGTCCTTCCTTTCTACCTCTCATCCCCTTCTCATTCTCTCTCTCTCCCTCCTTTCTCCCTCTCATCCCTTCCTCATTCTCTCTCCTTCCTTTCTCCCTCTCATCCCTTCCTCATTCTCTCTCTCCCTCCTTTCTCCCTCTCGTCACTTCCTCATTCTCTGGCCAAGACAGAGATCACTTGTTTCTTTCCTGTCCCGTTGGTGGCTTTGTTTCTGATGTAAAATGCTCGCCAGGTTCTTATTAAAGAGTGAGTCTGGGCAGCAGGAGATGACAGTATTATTAACTAATGTTATATTCCTCTATGTCAGCCATACGCAACCGGCAGACAGCGATCCGGTACCGGACCCAGAACAGGGTCAATACGGACAACTCTGCTGTTGTAATGATAAAATGCACAAAGTGTAATTTGGTCATTTGCGAGTGCATCTTGTATTGTTCACTGACAGACCTTAGAGAGTCATGTATAACCAGTCAGAAGTGTTCCGTTGATCAACTAGCTCATGTTAGTTAGCTGGTTAGTCTAATTTACCTACCGATCTAAATCTCCTAGTCATCATGTCCAGATTACATCCCCCAGGGGTCACGACCCCCAGGGGCAACGACCTCCAGGGGTCACGACCCCCAGGGGCCACGACCTCCAGGGGTCACTAAGACATGTCAAAATGTGTAGAATTGCAGGAAATGTGCTTTAAAATGGCAAACGTTTATCATTCTCAACAAGAGGGGTGGATTAATTATTTAGTCATATCCCGGTTTACCTATTTACTTATGGCCCTGCCTACACCTAACGACTTTAAAAATATATATATTATTTGAGCAAAATGTATTGCACTTTATTTGGAACGGCAAGCCAGACAAAGCCTTCTCCAATAGTAGTGGAGGACTGGACCTTCTCCAATAGTAGTGGAGGACCTTCTCCAATAGTAGTGGAGGACCTTCTCCAATAGTAGTGGAGGACCTTCTCCAATAGTAGTGGAGGACCTTCTCCGATAGTAGTGGAGGACCTTCTCCGATAGTAGTGGAGGACCTTCTCCGATAATAGTGGAGGACCTTCTCCGATAGTAGTGGAGGACCTTCTCCGATAGTAGTGGAGGACCTTCTCCGATAGTAGTGGAGGACCTTCTCCGATAGTAGTGGAGGACCTTCTCCGATAGTAGTGGAGGACCTTCTCCGATAGTAGTGGAGGACCTTCTCCGATAGGAGTGGAGGACCTTCTCCGATAGGAGTGGAGGACCTTCTCCGATAGGAGTGGAGGACCTTCTCCGATAGGAGTGGAGGACCTTCTCCGATAGGAGTGGAGGACCTTCTCCGATAGGAGTGGAGGACCTTCTCCGATAGGAGTGGAGGACCTTCCCCGATAGGAGTGGAGGACCTTCCCCGATAGGAGTGGAGGACCTTCCCCGATAGGAGTGGAGGACCTTCCCCGATAGGAGTGGAGGACCTTCCCCGATAGGAGCGGAGGACCTTCTCCGATAGGAGCGGAGGACCTTCTCCGATAGGAGCGGAGGACCTTCTCCGATAGTAGCGGAGGACCTTCTCCGATAGTAGTGGGCTGGACCTTCTCCGATAGTAGCGGAGGGCTGGGCCTTCTCCGATAGTAGCGGAGGGCTGGGCCTTCTCCGATAGTAGCGGAGGGCTGGACCTTCTCCAATAGTAGTGGAGGACCTTCTCCAATAGTAATGGAGGACCTTCTCCGATAGTAGTGGACTGGACAACATTAGTGTTATGGTGAATAATGTTCTATTCTTCTGTTGTAGCTCCACCTCAGTCTGTCTCTGGGCTCTAGTGGAGACGAGTCTGGTCAACAGGAGATGATGACCATCCAGTCAGTCAACCTTCTGTTGAAGAGTCTTGGAGCGACACTCACCGACGTAGACGACCTCATCTTCAAGTGAGTGTGTGTGACCGTGACGATGACCGTAGATAGACGGCACAAACAGATCTGGTACCGGGCTGGTGATGATCCTCTCTCTCTCTCTGTCTCTGTCTCTCTCTCTGTCTCTGTCTCTCTCTGTTTCTCTATCTCTCTATCTCTCTATCTCTTTGTCTCTGTCTCTCTGTTTCTCTATCTCTGTCTCTCTGTCTCTCTCTCTCTCTTTCTCTCTGTCTCTGTCTCTCTCTGTTTCTCTCTCTCTCTCTGTCTCTCTCTCTGTTTCTCTCTCTGTTTCTCTCTCTGTTTCTATATCTCTCTGTCTCTCTCTCTCTGTCTCTCTGTCTCTCTCTGTCTCTCTCTCTCTCTGTCTCTCTATCTCCTTCCAGACTTGCCTACTATGAGGTGAACTACCAGTTTTACAGGACAGAGAAGCTGATGTGGGCTGTGATCAGACATTACAGTGAGCAGGTTAGTTCACGTGGTTCCTTCTCAAACTTTAAGATATAATAATATACTTTACCCTATGTGACTGTTTTATGTGGATACACTGCGATTTAAAATAATGGAGGAGAACAACGAGGCTTTATTAAACAACTTCTTGATGCAACTTATTTCCATTGTAAAAAGGACTGCCCAGTCCACCGTGTTCCTCTCTCTGTCCTCTACAGTTCCTGAAACAGATGTATGTGTTGGTGCTGGGCCTGGACGTCCTGGGGAACCCGTTCGGCCTGATCAGAGGCCTGTCTGAAGGAGTGGAGGCCTTCTTCTACGAGCCCTTCCAGGTGACTGTCACCAACATCCAGCTGTTCTCCTAGGATCACTTCCTGACACTAGAGTGGCCGGTCTGGATATCTAGATGGTTAGGCCTGTAGTGAGGATATCTAGATGGTTAGGCCTGTAGTGAGGATATCTAGATGGTTAGGTCTGTAGTGAGGATATCTAGATGGTTAGGTCTGTAGTGAGGATATCTAGATGGTTAGGCCTGTAGTGAGGATATCTAGATGGTTAGGTCTGTAGTGAGGATATCTAGATGGTTAGGCCTGTAGTGAGGATATCTAGATGGTTAGGTCTGTAGTACAGGATATCTAGATGGTTAGGTCTGTAGTGAGGATATCTAGATGGTTAGGCCTGTAGTGAGGATATCTAGATGGTTAGGTCTGTAGTGAGGATATCTAGATGGTTAGGTCTGTAGTGAGGATATCTAGATGGTTAGGCCTGTAGTGAGGATATCTAGATGGTTAGGTCTGTAGTACAGGATATCTAGATGGTTAGGCCTGTAGTGAGGATATCTAGATGGTTAGGTCTGTAGTACAGGATATCTAGATGGTTAGGTCTGTAGTGAGGATATCTAGATGGTTAGGCCTGTAGTGAGGATATCTAGATGGTTAGGTCTGTAGTGAGGATATCTAGATGGTTAGGTCTGTAGTGAGGATATCTAGATGGTTAGGTCTGTAGTACAGGATATCTAGATGGTTAGGCCTGTAGTGAGGATATCTAGATGGTTAGGCCTGTAGTACAGGATATCTAGATGGTTAGGTCTGTAGTGAGGATATCTAGATGGTTAGGTCTGTAGTGAGGATATCTAGATGGTTAGGTCTGTAGTGAGGATATCTAGATGGTTAGGCCTGTAGTACAGGATATCTAGATGGTTAGGTCTGTAGTGAGGATATCTAGATGGTTAGGTCTGTAGTACAGGATATCTAGATGGTTAGGCCTGTAGTGAGGATATCTAGATGGTTAGGTCTGTAGTGAGGATATCTAGATGGTTAGGTCTGTAGTACAGGATATCTAGATGGTTAGGCCTGTAGTGAGGATATCTAGATGGTTAGGTCTGTAGTGAGGATATCTAGATGGTTAGGTCTGTAGTGAGGATATCTAGATGGTTAGGCCTGTAGTACAGGATATCTAGATGGTTAGGTCTGTAGTACAGGATATCTAGATGGTTAGGCCTGTAGTGAGGATATCTAGATGGTTAGGTCTGTAGTGAGGATATCTAGATGGTTAGGTCTGTAGTGAGGATATCTAGATGGTTAGGTCTGTAGTGAGGATATCTAGATGGTTAGGTCTGTAGTACAGGATATCTAGATGGTTAGGTCTGTAGTACAGGATATCTAGATGGTTAGGTCTGTAGTGAGGATATCTAGATGGTTAGGCCTGTAGTGAGGATATCTAGATGGTTAGGTCTGTAGTACAGGATATCTAGATGGTTAGGCCTGTAGTACAGGATATCTAGATGGTTAGGTCTGTAGTACAGGATATCTAGATGGTTAGGCCTGTAGTGAGGATATCTAGATGGTTAGGTCTGTAGTGAGGATATCTAGATGGTTAGGTCTGTAGTGAGGATATCTAGATGGTTAGGTCTGTAGTGAGGATATCTAGATGGTTAGGTCTGTAGTGAGGATATCTAGATGGTTAGGTCTGTAGTGAGGATATCTAGATGGTTAGGCCTGTAGTGAGGATATCTAGATGGTTAGGCCTGTAGTGAGGATATCTAGATGGTTAGGTCTGTAGTGAGGATATCTAGATGGTTAGGTCTGTAGTGAGGATATCTAGATGGTTAGGTCTGTAGTACAGGATATCTAGATGGTTAGGTCTGTAGTACAGGATATCTAGATGGTTAGGTCTGTAGTGAGGATATCTAGATGGTTAGGTCTGTAGTGAGGATATCTAGATGGTTAGGTCTGTAGTGAGGATATCTAGATGGTTAGGTCTGTAGTGAGGATATCTAGATGGTTAGGTCTGTAGTGAGGATATCTAGATGGTTAGGTCTGTAGTACAGGATATCTAGATGGTTAGGTCTGTAGTGAGGATATCTAGATGGTTAGGTCTGTAGTGAGGATATCTAGATGGTTAGGTCTGTAGTGAGGATATCTAGATGGTTAGGTCTGTAGTGAGGATATCTAGATGGTTAGGCCTGTAGTACAGGATATCTAGATGGTTAGGTCTGTAGTGAGGATATCTAGATGGTTAGGCCTGTAGTGAGGATATCTAGATGGTTAGGTCTGTAGTGAGGATATCTAGATGGTTAGGCCTGTAGTGAGGATATCTAGATGGTTAGGTCTGTAGTACAGGATATCTAGATGGTTAGGTCTGTAGTGAGGATATCTAGATGGTTAGGCCTGTAGTGAGGATATCTAGATGGTTAGGTCTGTAGTACAGGATATCTAGATGGTTAGGTCTGTAGTACAGGATATCTAGATGGTTAGGTCTGTAGTGAGGATATCTAGATGGTTAGGTCTGTAGTACAGGATATCTAGATGGTTAGGTCTGTAGTGAGGATATCTAGATGGTTAGGTCTGTAGTGAGGATATCTAGATGGTTAGGTCTGTAGTACAGGATATCTAGATGGTTAGGTCTGTAGTGAGGATATCTAGATGGTTAGGCCTGTAGTGAGGATATCTAGATGGTTAGGCCTGTAGTGAGGATATCTAGATGGTTAGGTCTGTAGTGAGGATATCTAGATGGTTAGGTCTGTAGTGAGGATATCTAGATGGTTAGGTCTGTAGTGAGGATATCTAGATGGTTAGGCCTGTAGTGAGGATATCTAGATGGTTAGGTCTGTAGTGAGGATATCTAGATGGTTAGGTCTGTAGTACAGGATATCTAGATGGTTAGGTCTGTAGTACAGGATATCTAGATGGTTAGGTCTGTAGTACAGGATATCTAGATGGTTAGGTCTGTAGTGAGGATATCTAGATGGTTAGGTCTGTAGTGAGGATATCTAGATGGTTAGGTCTGTAGTGAGGATATCTAGATGGTTAGGTCTGTAGTGAGGATATCTAGATGGTTAGGCCTGTAGTGAGGATATCTAGATGGTTAGGTCTGTAGTGAGGATATCTAGATGGTTAGGTCTGTAGTGAGGATATCTAGATGGTTAGGCCTGTAGTGAGGATATCTAAATGGTTAGGCCTGTAGTGAGGATATCTAGATGGTTAGGCCTGTAGTGAGGATATCTAGATGGTTAGGCCTGTAGTACAGGATATCTAGATGGTTAGGCCTGTAGTGAGGATATCTAGATGGTTAGGTCTGTAGTGAGGATATCTAGATGGTTAGGTCTGTAGTACAGGATATCTAGATGGTTAGGTCTGTAGTACAGGATATCTAGATGGTTAGGCCTGTAGTGAGGATATCTAGATGGTTAGGCCTGTAGTGAGGATATCTAGATGGTTAGGTCTGTAGTGAGGATATCTAGATGGTTAGGCCTGTAGTGAGGATATCTAGATGGTTAGGTCTGTAGTGAGGATATCTAGATGGTTAGGCCTGTAGTGAGGATATCTAGATGGTTAGGCCTGTAGTGAGGATATCTAGATGGTTAGGTCTGTAGTGAGGATATCTAGATGGTTAGGTCTGTAGTGAGGATATCTAGATGGTTAGGCCTGTAGTGAGGATATCTAGATGGTTAGGCCTGTAGTGAGGATATCTAGATGGTTAGGCCTGTAGTGAGGATATCTAGATGGTTAGGTCTGTAGTGAGGATATCTAGATGGTTAGGTCTGTAGTGAGGATATCTAGATGGTTAGGCCTGTAGTGAGGATATCTAGATGGTTAGGTCTGTAGTGAGGATATCTAGATGGTTAGGCCTGTAGTGAGGATATCTAGATGGTTAGGCCTGTAGTGAGGATATCTAGATGGTTAGGTCTGTAGTGAGGATATCTAGATGGTTAGGTCTGTAGTGAGGATATCTAGATGGTTAGGCCTGTAGTGAGGATATCTAGATGGTTAGGCCTGTAGTACAGGATATCTAGATGGTTAGGTCTGTAGTACAGGATATCTAGATGGTTAGGTCTGTAGTACAGGATATCTAGATGGTTAGGTCTGTAGTGAGGATATCTAGATGGTTAGGTCTGTAGTGAGGATATCTAGATGGTTAGGTCTGTAGTGAGGATATCTAGATGGTTAGGCCTGTAGTACAGGATATCTAGATGGTTAGGTCTGTAGTACAGGATATCTAGATGGTTAGGTCTGTAGTGAGGATATCTAGATGGTTAGGTCTGTAGTGAGGATATCTAGATGGTTAGGTCTGTAGTGAGGATATCTAGATGGTTAGGTCTGTAGTGAGGATATCTAGATGGTTAGGTCTGTAGTACAGGATATCTAGATGGTTAGGCCTGTAGTGAGGATATCTAGATGGTTAGGCCTGTAGTGAGGATATCTAGATGGTTAGGCCTGTAGTGAGGATATCTAGATGGTTAGGCCTGTAGTACAGGATATCTAGATGGTTAGGTCTGTAGTGAGGATATCTAGATGGTTAGGCCTGTAGTACAGGATATCTAGATGGTTAGGTCTGTAGTGAGGATATCTAGATGGT
Organism: Salvelinus namaycush; assembly: GCF_016432855.1. Lineage (NCBI taxonomy): Eukaryota > Metazoa > Chordata > Actinopteri > Salmoniformes > Salmonidae > Salvelinus > Salvelinus namaycush. Next base: position 2,092,861 of record NC_052336.1, read on the forward strand.
TAGGCCTGTAGTACAGGATATCTAGATGGTTAGGCCTGTAGTGAGGATATCTAGATGGTTAGGTCTGTAGTGAGGATATCTAGATGGTTAGGCCTGTAGTGAGGATATCTAGATGGTTAGGTCTGTAGTGAGGATATCTAGATGGTTAGGTCTGTAGTGAGGATATCTAGATGGTTAGGTCTATAGTACAGGATATCTAGATGGTTAGGTCTGTAGTGAGGATATCTAGATGGTTAGGCCTGTAGTGAGGATATCTAGATGGTTAGGTCTGTAGTACAGGATATCTAGATGGTTAGGCCTGTAGTGAGGATATCTAGATGGTTAGGCCTGTAGTGAGGATATCTAGATGGTTAGGTCTGTAGTGAGGATATCTAGATGGTTAGGTCTGTAGTGAGGATATCTAGATGGTTAGGTCTGTAGTACAGGATATCTAGATGGTTAGGTCTGTAGTGAGGATATCTAGATGGTTAGGTCTGTAGTGAGGATATCTAGATGGTTAGGCCTGTAGTACAGGATATCTAGATGGTTAGGTCTGTAGTACAGGATATCTAGATGGTTAGGTCTGTAGTGAGGATATCTAGATGGTTAGGCCTGTAGTGAGGATATCTAGATGGTTAGGCCTGTAGTGAGGATATCTAGATGGTTAGGTCTGTAGTACAGGATATCTAGATGGTTAGGTCTGTAGTGAGGATATCTAGATGGTTAGGCCTGTAGTGAGGATATCTAGATGGTTAGGTCTGTAGTGAGGATATCTAGATGGTTAGGTCTGTAGTGAGGATATCTAGATGGTTAGGCCTGTAGTGAGGATATCTAGATGGTTAGGCCTGTAGTGAGGATATCTAGATGGTTAGGCCTGTAGTGAGGATATCTAGATGGTTAGGCCTGTAGTACAGGATATCTAGATGGTTAGGTCTGTAGTACAGGATATCTAGATGGTTAGGTCTGTAGTGAGGATATCTAGATGGTTAGGCCTGTAGTGAGGATATCTAGATGGTTAGGTCTGTAGTGAGGATATCTAGATGGTTAGGCCTGTAGTGAGGATATCTAGATGGTTAGGCCTGTAGTGAGGATATCTAGATGGTTAGGCCTGTAGTACAGGATATCTAGATGGTTAGGTCTGTAGTGAGGATATCTAGATGGTTAGGTCTGTAGTGTTCAACAGCAGTACGACTGTAGTGACTCCTGACAGTCCTTGGTGGTGTTGTGTCGTAGGGAGCTGTTCAGGGACCCGAGGAGTTTGCTGAGGGCTTCGTGATCGGAGTACGCAGTCTACTGGGTCACACCGTCGGTAAGCGTGTGTGTGTGTGTGTGTGTGTGTGTGTGTGTGTGTGTGTGTGTGTGTGTGTGTGTGTGTGTGTGTGTGTGTGTGTGTGTGTACTCTTGTGTGTTTACCACAGGAGGTTGGTGACACCTTAATTAGGGAGGACGGGCTCGTGGTAATGACTGGAGCGGAATCAGTGGAACGGTACCAAATCCATCTAACTCGAGGTTTCCATGTGTTTGATGCCGTTCCATTCGCTCCGTTCTGGACGTCATTATGAGCCGTCCTCCCCTCAGCAGCCCCCGCTGGTGTGTACAAATATGTGTACGTCTACAGTGAGTTTTGTGTATCTCTGAATGTCTTCTCTCTCCTCCCCCACTAGGTGGTGCTGCAGGCATGGTGTCTCGTATTACAGGGTCAGTGGGTAAAGGACTGGCTGCCATCACCATGGATAAAGAGTACCAGCAAAAAAGACGAGAGGAGATGAACAGACCACCTAAAGACTTTGGAGAGAGTCTGGCCAAGGGAGGCATGGGATTCTTTAAGGTACCACTGTAGTCGTCTAATAACAGACTGTCTTTAAGGTACCACTGTAGTCATCTAATAACAGACTGTCTTTAAGGTACCACTGTAGTACTATCATCTAATAACAGACTGTCTTTAAGGTACCACTGTAGTACTATCATCTAATAACAGACTGTCTTTAAGGTACCACTGTAGTCATCTAATAACAGACTGTCTTTAAGGTACCACTGTAGTCATCTAATAACAGACTGTCTTTAAGGTAGTACTCTGATCATTTAATAAGACACTTAATCCAGAGACCCTTAGTGAACCACTCAATTCCGATTTAAAGTAATTCATATAGAAAATATACGAGGAGAATTGTGATTTCAGTTTACTTCCTAAACCGACTGAATTAACTTGGACTTGACCACAACGCTGCAGGGAACACATGTTCGTTTTGTATGTCGCCCGTGTGGGAAAACACACCCTCCAACTGTGGGGGTCGAAAGCACATGTTCCAATATTGTCCTTGGTGATGAGTCAGGGGAGTTTTAAGGCCCTGTGTTGAATATTAAACTGATGATTCAACAACACATGACACGAGCAGCATCCCAAATGGCACCCCTATTCCCTATGTAGTGCACTACTTTCGACCGGGGCCCTATAGGGCTATATAGGAACTAGGGGGCCATTTTGGGAAGCATCCGTGTGGTTGCCTACAGCACGACCTTGACATTATAGTACAGGAGGTCATTACACTGCATGATGGGCATTTTAATGTATATTGCATTTTGCAGGCGTGGGGTTTAAATCAATAGATTTAACATTACAGATAGAACATGGGGGGGGGGGACTGCTCATGTAATTCTACCTATTGGTTCAGGACCTAAAGTAGTGTCATCTACCTCTATTGATTCAGGACCTAAAGTAGTGTCATCTACCTCTATTGGTTCAGGACCTAAAGTAGTGTCATCTACCTCTATTGGTTCAGGACCTAAAGTAGTGTCATCTACCTCTATTGGTTCAGGACCTAAAGTAGTGTCATCTACCTCTATTGGTTCAGGACCTAAAGTAGTGTCATCTACCTCTATTGGTTCAGGACCTAAAGTAGTGTCATCTACCTCTATTGATTCAGGACCTAAAGTAGTGTCATCTACCTGTTGATTCAGGACCTAAAGTAGTGTCATCTACCTCTATTGGTTCAGGACCTAAAGTAGTGTCATCTACCTGTTGATTCAGGACCTAAAGTAGTGTTATCTACCTCTATTGGTTCAGGACCTAAAGTAGTGTCATCTACCTCTATTGGTTCAGGACCTAAAGTAGTGTCATCTACCTCTATTGGTTCAGGACCTAAAGTAGTGTCATCTACCTCTATTGGTTCAGGACCTAAAGTAGTGTCATCTACCTCTATTGGTTCAGGACCTAAACTAGTGTCATCTACCTCTATTGGTTCAGGACCTAAAGTAGTGTCATCTACCTCTATTGGTTCAGGACCTAAAGTAGTGTCATCTACCTCTATTGGTTCAGGACCTAAAGTAGTGTCATCTACCTCTATTGGTTCAGGACCTAAAGTAGTGTCATCTACCTCTATTGATACAGGACCTAAAGTAGTGTCATCTACCTCTATTGGTTCAGGACCTAAAGTAGTGTCATCTACCTCTATTGGTTCAGGACCTAAACTAGTGTCATCTACCTCTATTGGTTCAGGACCTAAAGTAGTGTCATCTACCTCTATTGGTTCAGGACCTAAAGTAGTGTTATCTACCTCTATTGGTTCAGGACCTAAAGTAGTGTCATCTACCTCTATTGGTTCAGGACCTAAAGTAGTGTCATCTACCTCTGTTGATTCAGGACCTAAAGTAGTGTCATCTACCTCTATTGATTCAGGACCTAAAGTAGTGTCATCTACCTCTATTGATTCAGGACCTAAAGTAGTGTTATCTACCTCTATTGGTTCAGGACCTAAAGTAGTGTCATCTACCTCTATTGATTCAGGACCTAAAGTAGTGTCATCTACCTCTATTGATTCAGGACCTAAAGTAGTGTTATCTACCTCTATTGGTTCAGGACCTAAAGTAGTGTCATCTACCTCTATTGGTTCAGGACCTAAAGTAGTGTCATCTACCTCTATTGGTTCAGGACCTAAAGTAGTGTCATCTACCTCTATTGGTTCAGGACCTAAAGTAGTGTCATCTACCTCTATTGGTTCAGGACCTAAACTAGTGTCATCTACCTCTATTGGTTCAGGACCTAAAGTAGTGTCATCTACCTCTATTGGTTCAGGACCTAAAGTAGTGTCATCTACCTCTATTGGTTCAGGACCTAAAGTAGTGTCATCTACCTCTATTGGTTCAGGACCTAAAGTAGTGTCATCTACCTCTATTGATACAGGACCTAAAGTAGTGTCATCTACCTCTATTGGTTCAGGACCTAAAGTAGTGTCATCTACCTCTATTGGTTCAGGACCTAAACTAGTGTCATCTACCTCTATTGGTTCAGGACCTAAAGTAGTGTCATCTACCTCTATTGGTTCAGGACCTAAAGTAGTGTTATCTACCTCTATTGGTTCAGGACCTAAAGTAGTGTCATCTACCTCTATTGGTTCAGGACCTAAAGTAGTGTCATCTACCTCTGTTGATTCAGGACCTAAAGTAGTGTCATCTACCTCTATTGATTCAGGACCTAAAGTAGTGTCATCTACCTCTATTGATTCAGGACCTAAAGTAGTGTTATCTACCTCTATTGGTTCAGGACCTAAAGTAGTGTCATCTACCTCTGTTGATTCAGGACCTAAAGTAGTGTCATCTACCTCTGTTGATTCAGGACCTAAAGTAGTGTCATCTACCTCTATTGATTCAGGACCTAAAGTAGTGTCATCTACCTGTTGATACAGGACCTAAAGTAGTGTCATCTACCTCTATTGGTTCAGGACCTAAAGTAGTGTCATCTACCTGTTGATTCAGGACCTAAAGTAGTGTCATCTACCTCTATTGATACAGGACCTAAAGTAGTGTTATCTACCTCTATTGATTCAGGACCTAAAGTAGTGTCATCTACCTCTATTGATTCAGGACCTAAAGTAGTGTCATCTACCTGTTGATTCAGGACCTAAAGTAGTGTCATCGTCACTTGTCTTCTGTCCTGGGTCCTCCTTTAGCAGTCATGATAAGGCCAAGTCATGATAAAGTCATGATAAGGCCAAGCTTTTCAAAACACAACAAATGAACCCTCTTCATTCAGGACAATAATGTTAAATGTAATTTCCTCCCGAACAGAGTGGTTTTCAAGAGGTTGTTCTTTCCTGTTATTCTTGAATAGACCTTTGTGTTGGATACAATGGAGCCCTGATGGTCCTCTCTCTCTCTCTGTCTCTGTCTCTCTCTCTGTCTCTGTCTCTGTCTCTGTCTCTCTCTCTCTCTCTCTCTCTCTGTCTCTGTCTCTGTCTCTGTCTCTGTCTCTGTCTCTCTCTCTCTCTGTCTCTGTCTCTGTCTCTCTCTGTCTCTGTCTCTCTCTCTGTCTCTGTCTCTCTCTCTGTCTCTGTCTCTGTCTCTGTCTCTGTCTCTCTCTCTCTCTGTCTCTGTCTCTGTCTCTCTCTCTGTCTCTGTCTCTCTCTGTCTCTGTGTCTCTCTCTCTGTCTCTCTCTCTCTCGCTCTCTCCCCCCTCTCTCTTTGTCTCTCTCTCTGTCTCTCTCTGTCGCTCTCTCTCTCTGTCTCTCTCCCTGTCTCTCTCCCTGTCTCTCTCTCTCTCTCTCTCCTCTCTCTCTCTCTCTCTGTCTCTGTCTCTCTCTCCTCTCTCTCTCTCTCTCTCCTCTTTCTCTCTTTCTCTCTCTGTAGGGGGTCGTTGGTGGGGTAACAGGCATCGTCACCAAACCTGTAGAAGGTATGTTTATTCACAACGCTCTGACCTGTCGCTGAACTCTTCTTCCGTTCACTGGAGAGAAAACAACATGTCTCTCATCACACATAAATGTTCAATAGATATTTCCTTTCCAATTTTGTAGGAAACAGAAGTTTGGCTCAACTCTTCAAAGATTTGGAGAATATATAGAATGTACACCGAGTGTACAAAACATTATGAACACCTGCTCTTTCCGTGACATAGACTGACCTGGTGAATCCAGGTGAAAGACATGATCCCTTATTGATGTCATTTGTTAAATCCACTTCAATCAGTGTAGATGAAAGGGGAGGAGACCGATTTTGAATAAATATCTTCAAGCCTCGAAACAATTGAGACATGAGTTGTGTATGTGTGTCATTCAGAGTGTGAATGGGCAAGAATGGGGTATGGTAGTAGGTGCCAGGCGCACCGGTTTGTGTCAAGAACTGCAACGCTGCTGGGTTTTTGACGCTCAACAGTTTCCTGTGTGTATCAAGAATGGTCCACCACCCAATGGACATCCAGCCAACTTGACACAACTGTGGGAGGCATTGGAGTCAGCATGGACCAGCATCCCTGTGGAGTCAACATGGGCCAGCATCCCTGTGGAGTCAACATGGACCAGCATCCCTGTGGAGTCAACATGGGCCAGCATCCCTGTGGAGTCAACATGGGCCAGCATCCCTGTGGAGTCAACATGGGCCAGCATCCCTGTGGAGTCAACATGGGCCAGCATCCCTGTGGAGTCAACATGGACCAGCATCCCTGTGGAGTCAACATGGGCCAGCATCCCTGTGGAGTCAACATGGGCCAGCATCCCTGTGGAGTCAACATGGACCAGCATCCCTGTGGAGTCAACATGGGCCAGCATCCCTGTGGAGTCAACATGGACCAGCATCCCTGTGGAGTCAACATGGGCCAGCATCCCTGTGGAGTCAACATGGGCCAGCATCCCTGTGGAGTTAACATGGGCCAGCATCCCTGTGGAGTCAACATGGGCCAGCATCCCTGTGGAGTCAACATGGGCCAGCGTCCCTGTGGAACGCTTTCTACACCTTGTAGATTAGATTTGAGTTAAGATCTCAAATAGCCGTCGCCAACGGTGACAGCTGGTCTTACTGGGGTCCGACACATAACGAAAAATACATTGCAGACAGGAGACTTTACAATTTCCATACAGTGCATTCTGGAAATGTATTCAGACCCATTGACTTTTTCCACATTTTGTTACGTTACAGACTTGTTCTAAAATGGATTAAATGTATTCTTTCTCGCCCTCGTCAATCAACACACATAATGACGTCACAATACCACATAATGACATCACAATACCACATAATGACATCACAATACCACATAATGACAAAGCAACAACAGGTTGTTAGAAATTTTTGCAAATGTTTGCTCCTCAGACCAACAAATATTTTTAATATCATCCACATAAGAGTCACAGCAAAATATTTTGTATGATCTCTTATGCACTATTTTAGGCCCAACTTTTGGAACTTTATCTTTCCTTGAATATATATTACTATTATATATAATATATAATATATATAATATATAATATAATATATATATATAATATAATATATATAATATATTACTATATATTACTATATACTACTATTACTATACCACTATATTGTGATCACTGCATCCAATGGGTACGGATACAGCTTTCGAACACAGGTCTATGGTTTTAGTAAAAATGTGATCAATACATGTGGATGATCTTGTTCCTGTAGTGTTTGTAAACACCCTGGTAGGTTGATTAATAACCCGAACCAGATTACAGGCACCGATTACAGTGAGAAGCTTCCTCTTGAGCAGACAGCTTGATGAAAACCAGTCAATATTCAGGTCCTCAAGAAAGTAGACCTCTCTGTTTACATCACACACACTATCAAGCATTTCACACATATTATTTAGCTACTGACTGTTAGCACTTGGTGGCCTATAGCAGCCACAACACTTCAATAACACTTGACATAAGATCTTCTCTAAGCATTACGGAGGGGGTTGTAAATCAATATTAGGAAGGTGTTCTTAATGTTTTGATCACTCAGCGTATGCTGAACATGTCATTACTATATTTCCAGTGTAGGTGGCTTTGTGTGTTAACCTTTTCGAAACCAGAGGTCTAACTCTTGTTTTATTCTCTGTCTCTCTATCGCCCCCCCCCCCCCCCCCCCCCCCCCCCCTCAGGGGCCAAGAAGGAGGGCGCGGCAGGGTTCTTCAAGGGCATAGGGAAGGGTCTGGTGGGGGTGGTGGCCAGGCCGACAGGGGGCATCGTAGACATGGCCTCCAGCACCTTCCACGGCATACAGAGGTTAGTAGAGACGAATACAGGACACTACAGAGGTAGTAGACACGAATACAGGACACTACAGAGGTAGTAGAGAGACACAGGACACTACAGAGGTTAGTAGAGACGAATACAGGACACTACAGAGGTTAGTAGACACGAATACAGGACACTACAGAGGTAGTAGAGAGACACAGGACACTACAGAGGTTAGTAGAGAGACACAGGACACTACAGAGGTTAGTAGAGACAAATACACTACACTACAGAGGTAGTAGAGAGACACAGGACACTACAGAGGTTAGTAGAGACAAATACACTACACTACAGAGGTAGTAGAGAGACACAGGACACTACAGAGGTTAGTAGAGACAAATACACTACACTACAGAGGTAGTAGAGAGACACAGGACACTACAGAGGTTAGTAGAGAGACACAGGACACTACAGAGGTTAGTAGAGACAAATACACTACACTACAGAGGTAGTAGAGAGACACAGGACACTACAGAGGTTAGTAGAGACAAATACACTACACAACAGAGGTAGTAGAGAGACACAGGACACTACAGAGGTTAGTAGAGACGAATACAGGACACTACAGAGGTTAGAAGAGAGACACAGGACACTACAGAGGTTAGTAGAGAGACACAGGACACTACAGAGGTTAGTAGAGAGACACAGGACACTACAGAGGTTAGTAGAGAGACACAGGACACTACGGAGGTTAGTAGAGACGGGACACTACGGAGGTTAGTAGAGAGACACAGGACACTACATAAGTTTGTAGAGAGACACAGGACACTACAGAGGTTAGTAGAGAGACACAGGACACTACAGAGGTTAGTAGAGAGACACAGGACACTACAGAGGTTAGTAGAGAGACACAGGACACTACAGAGGTTAGTAGAGAGACACAGGACACTACAGAGGTTAGTAGAGAGACACAGGACACTACAGAGGTTAGTAGAGAGACACAGGACACTACAGAGGTTAGTAGAGAGACACAGGACACTACAGAGGTTAGTAGAGAGACACGGGACACTACAGAGGTTAGTAGAGAGACAAAGGACACTACAGAGGTTAGTAGAGAGACACAGGACACTACAGAGGTTAGTAGAGAGACACAGGACACTACAGAGGTTAGTAGAGAGACACAGGACACTGCAGAGGTTAGTAGAGAGACACAGGACACTACAGAGGTTAGTAGAGAGACACGGGACACTACAGAGGTTAGTAGAGAGACACGGGACACTACAGCTGTTAGTAGAGAGACACGGGACACTACAGAGGTTATTGTGATTTTATTTGGAATGCTTTGTTTAATGTGGTATTGTGTAACGTTATGTTTGTCTCTGTCTGCCAGTCATAACCATGTTTGTCTCTGTCTGCCAGTCATAACCATGTTTCTCTCTGTCTGCCAGTCATAACCATGTTTGTCTCTGTCTGCCAGTCATAACCATGTTTCTCTCTGTCTGCCGGTCATAACCATGTTTGTCTCTGTCTGCCAGTCATAACCATGTTTCTCTCTGTCTGCCAGTCATAACCATGTTTCTCTCTGTCTGCCGGTCATAACCATGTTTGTCACTGTCTGCCAGTCATAACCATGTTTCTCTCTGTCTGCCAGTCATAACCATGTTTCTCTCTGTCTGCCGGTCATAACCATGTTTGTCACTGTCTGCCAGTCATAACCATGTTTCTCTCTGTCTGCCAGTCATAACCATGTTTGTCTCTGTCTGCCGGTCATAACCATGTTTCTCTCTGTCTGCCGGTCATAACCATGTTTGTCTCTGTCTGCCAGTCATAACCATGTTTGTCTCTGTCTGCCGGTCATAACCATGTTTCTCTCTGTCTGCCAGTCATAACCATGTTTGTCTCTGTCTGCCGGTCATAACCATGTTTCTCTCTGTCTGCCAGTCATAACCATGTTTGTCACTGTCTGCCAGTCATAACCATGTTTCTCTCTGTCTGCCAGTCATAACCATGTTTGTCTCTGTCTGCCGGTCATAACCATGTTTGTCACTGTCTGCCAGTCATAACCATGTTTCTCTCTGTCTGCCAGTCATAACCATGTTTCTCTCTGTCTGCCAGTCATAACCATGTTTCTCTCTGTCTGCCGGTCATAACCATGTTTGGTGCTTTATGTTCTGTACATTATAATTCTGTGAGCTGACTAATTTTGTTAACTGTTCTGTTGTCATTTTGTTTTCTCATAAGTTAATTCCTTGGAGATGTTGTTTTGGTCTTTCTGTTGAGTGAGTATTTGGTGAGATGTGGGAAAGCTGGGGTTTGGCACTCTGGGGGAGGGGTTTGTGACTCTAGGGGAGGGGTTTGAGACTATAGGGGAGGGGGTTGGGACTATGGGAGGGGTTTGGGACTCTAGGGGAGGGGTTTGGGACTATGGGAGGGGTTTAGGACTATGGGAGGGGTTTGGGACTATGGGAGGGGTTTGGGACTATATGGGAGGGGTTTGGGACTCTGGGAGGGGTTTGGGACTCTGGGAGGGGTTTGGGACTCTGGGGGAGGGGGTTTGGGACTCTAGGGGAGGGGTTTGGGACTCTAGGGGAGGGGTTTGGGACTCTGGGGGAGGGGTTTGGGACTCTGGGGGAGGGGTTTGGGACTATAGGGGAGGGGTTTGGGACTATAGGGGAGGGGTTTGGGACTATAGGGGAGGGGTTTGGGACTCTAGGGGAGGGTTTGGGACTCTAGGGGGGGGTTTGGGACTCTAGGGGAGGGGTTTGGGACTCTAGGGGGGGGTTTGGGACTCTGGGGGAGGGGTTTGGGACTCTGGGGGAGGGGTTTGGGACTCTGGGGGAGGGGTTTGGGACTCTGGGAGGGGTTTGGGACTATAGGGGAGGGGTTTGTCTGGCATGGAGGGTTAGTTGTCTTTCTCATAGATCAGATTGTCTGTCAGAGAGGTAAGTGACTGCATGGTGTTAAAGTAGTTATTATGCTATTATAACATGCTGTTTCAAAGGAAATGATTGGTTAACGCTCAACATTTAACCCCCCCCCCCCCCCCCTCCATCGTTGTTAACACTGCTTCTGACCTGACTCCTCCCCCTGCTCCATGCTGCAGCATCGTGAGGTCCAACAGACTAAATCCCTGAGGACTGAACAGCCTGGGAGAGAGCAACACTAGATACTGTAAAGCTCTTAAAGATTAGAGCTGGCAGAGAGCAAGACTAGATTGTTACCGTAAAGCTCTTAAAGATTAGAGCTGGGAGAGAGCAAGACTAGATTGTTACCGTAAAGCTCTTAAAGATCAGAGCTGGCAGAGAGCAAGACTAGATTGTTACCGTAAAGCTCTTAAAGATTAGAGCTGGGAGAGAGAGCAAGACTAGATTGTTACCGTAAAGCTCTTAAAGATTAGAGCTGGGAGAGAGAGCAAGACTAGATTGTTACCGTAAAGCTCTTAAAGATTAGAGCTGGCAGAGAGCAAGACTAGATTGTTACCGTAAAGCTCTTAAAGATTAGAGCTGGGAGAGAGCAAGACTAGATTGTTACCGTAAAGCTCTTAAAGATTAGAGCTGGCAGAGAGCAAGACTAGATTGTTACCGTAAAGCTCTTAAAGATTAGAGCTGGGAGAGAGCAAGACTAGATTGTTACCGTAAAGCTCTTAAAGATTGGAGCTGGCAGAGAGCAAGACTAGATTGTTACTGTAAAGCTCTTAAAGATCAGAGCTGGCAGAGAGCAACACTAGATTGTTACCGTAAAGCTCTCAAAGATTAGAGCTGGCAGAGAGCAAGACTAGATTGTTACCGTAAAGCTCTTAAAGATTAGAGCTGGCAGAGAGCAAGACTAGATTGTTACCGTAAAGCTCTTAAAGATCAGAGCTGCTGTTCTCAGCAGGTCGTTCTGTAACTCAGTAACTCGACATCACATTGGTTTCCAAACTGCAGTTAGACAAACAGACACACACAGACTCTTCCTTTGTCAGATCCGCTAATAGAAGTTACGCTCAAGCCCCTCCTCCCACCTGTTCTCTCCTTTGGGATTGGCCGACTGCACGAGCGCACGACCACTGCCATGCAAAGATTGGCGGTTTGGCAACGTTTTTTGTTGCAAAAAAAACAAACAAAAAAACAACATAATATCCACATAATGTCAGGAACCCAAGATGTATTGGCCCCGGGGGCTCCAGGTCTGTGATAGACTGATGGCCCCGGGGGCTCCAGGTCTGTGGTAGACTGATGGCCCCGGGGGCTCCAGGTCTGTGGTAGACTGATGGCCCCGGGGGCTCCAGGTCTGTGGTAGACTGATGGCCCCGGGGGCTCCAGGTCTGATAGACTGATGGCTCCGGGGGCTCCAGGTCTGTGATAGACTGATGGCCCCGGGGGCTCCAGGTCTGTGGTAGACTGATGGCCCCGGGGGCTCCAGGTCTGTGGTAGACTGATGGCCCCGGGGGCTCCAGGTCTGTGGTAGACTGATGGCCCCGGGGGCTCCAGGTCTGATAGACTGATGGCCCCGGGGGCTCCAGGTCTGTGATAGACTGATGGCCCCGGGGGCTCCAGGTCTGTGGTAGACTGATGGCCCCAGGGGCTCCAGGTCTGTGATAGACTGATGGCCCCGGGGGCTCCAGGTCTGTGATAGACTGATGGCCCCGGGGGCTCCAGGTCTGTGGTAGACTGATGGCCCCGGGGGCTCCAGGTCTGTGGTAGACTGATGGCCCCGGGGGCTCCAGGTCTGTGGTAGACTGTGGCCCCGGGGGCTCCAGGTCTGTGATAGACTGATGGCCCCGGGGGCTCCAGGTCTGTGATAGACTGATGTAATGCATTGCAGAGTGGAATGGCGTTTTGGGGGAAATGTGCTGGCATGTAGCTGGGTAATTTACATTGTTGATACGGAGCTGAAATGGCTTCGCCAACAGCGCTCTGACTGGAGGACACAGCCAAGGAGACCATTCAGTCTCTACTGCAACTTTAACCCCCCCCCCCCCCCCCCCACAGCTTTCTCATAACCTCCCGTCCTCCCTCTCTCACCTCTCAGGTATCTAATGTTGAGCCAAAACATTCCTAATTCCCCAGTGGTTCTGAGATGCCAAAACACAGCCCCCCCCCCCCCCCCTCCATCACATAGTATTTCTGTCCATTCACCACGTCATTCATTATCCTTCACAAAAGCAGATTAATCACTTAATTAATTCCTGATAACCTGATGAAATTATTGTTCCATGCTTTCACACTAGAGATAACGAAAGGTGAGATACTGGAACACACACACACGCGCGCGCGAGCGTACGTGCACACATCCATACTCATGCACCGGTCGCCTTCCCCCTTTGGGTTGAACGGTTTATAAGTTAGTGATTTCTTTCAGAAGCAGGATTCTGCTCGTGTTGATTGTTTTGCTGTAATGGTGTCCTACTCTGCTACTGTGTCTGGCTCATTTCCTACTCTGTTACTGTGTCGGGCTCATTGGGAAGACATCGCATAGCAGTTTTGTTATGAGTTTGGGTCAGAAAGCAAACTAGTTCTTGCTCTTGATTCATGAAACCCTTCTGAATGGTGGGGTTGCGATTGGCTCTGTGAGATCTCTGACGGTGCGTTCTGATTGGCTCTGTGAGATCTGACGGCGCGTTGTGATTGGCAGGGTGGCAGAGTCGACAGAGGAAGTGACCAAGCTGAGGCCGGTCAGACTGATCCGAGAGGACGGAATCATCAGACCTTACGACCAGGAGGACGCCAAGGGTTACGACCTATTCCAGGTTAGCAACCCACCTTAGAAGAACACTAAAACCCCATGGCTGGAGGTAGACTTGTCCAGGTTGGAGAAAAGGAGGCCATATAACAACTAGTGCTTTTTCCTTCCTGCACTTTTCTATTCTAAATTATATATTTCTTAAATTTTTCCTTATACAGTGTATTACATGTCCGTAACAACGACTGAGTCAATCTGAAAGTGTAATCTTGAAACCAATGAGTTTAATCTTTTATCTTTACAGAAATGAAACATTCATGTCTTTCTCTTTGACACCGCTGGCCGTGAAGTGTCGGTCTTTCTTTTCCACTTTTAATTTCCTCCCTGTCCTTTTGTGTGTTTCTTTCTCTCTCTCTCTCTCTCTCGCTCTCTCCTTCATGCAGCATGATGAGGAATAGAAGGGGTCGAGGTTGATTATGGGGTGGTGTGTGTTCTCTACATGATGTAATTCAATTGCTAGTAATCAATGAACAATTATCTCAGTTCTATCAACGGCCAGTTGATGACGAGTTAAAAATGTCTTGATCGTTGAAATGTTGACGCACACATAGGTGAAGCTCTATATCTGTGTCACGGTTCAAATTCCTTTCTATATCTGGTTTGTAAATGTGTATAACTATGCTGATTTCATGACTCTTAATGCAGGTTTCTTGGCTGAACACTGAATTGTTTTGCATGCCAAAAGGGAAAAACATCTCCGTCCGTAAAATACCTCAGTCTTGTTTTTAAGTCAGGTTTCTTCTATTACTTTTGCCAAATAAAATATTTTTTGCAATTTTATTTCATATTTACCAGAATTAGGAAATGAAACGATTTAGGCTGCTATATAATATATGCAGATGATTTTGTCCAGCCTTTATAAACTACCCTATATAACAAAACCAAAAAATGTTTGAAAATAATATTTTACTAAAGAAATGTAGTCATTTAGTTTATTTTGGACTAGTAACGACACTTCAGCAGAAGTTTGCAATATTTTTATAAAAGGTTCATAGCGTCACCTTGTAAATCATTGCTTTCGTATCTGTATATACAGTAATGCACTCATAATGATATATTGATGCTATACTCTTACATTAGTGTGTGTATGAGTTACTATAACCGTATGCTAAATGATTTAGAAACTGGGTTATTGTTCAAAGAAGCAAATTAATGTTATATTTGATAGATACTTTGTCATTATTTTCCAACATATTCAACATAACTCTCTAGTTAGTCTGACTGCCTTAAACTATGTGAATGTATGCTAATGTAACGGGTAAATGGTTTATTTCTATTGGTCAATACGTTCACTATGTTCTATTGTGTGTGTGTGTGTGATGTCACTTTCAACCTGAAATCTAATAAAACTATATAAACATTCACTTAATTACATGTGGAAAATCCATTGCAATGATTTGCTGGTTTACGGTAATAAAGTTTGCTTAGAAAAGGGAAGTATAGATACAACATAATCGTGTTATTATTAGATTACAAATGAAGATATAATCTGTGTTCGAATAGTCATACTAACCCCACTAACTGTATTATTTGTGACTGAATTGAGTATATAGTATGCTCGTTGGTCGTAGTATGGATATAGTTAGTATGACAAAAGTTCCCGGAAGTCGTACTAAATTCGCCAAAATACGAAGTGTACATGCACTGTACACTATATCCGTGCTTTTAGGACCCATAATGCAATTCTTCAGAAAATGGGCGTGGCTTCACAACGTTTTCAGATTTGAAGAAAATGGCAGGAAAATATCGAGCCGAGGAGAGCAGAGACAAATTCATTGCTTTAATTAATTGTGACAAATGTTAAGAAAATGTTGAGCAATTTAATAAAGTAATGACTTTTCAAATAAGTTACGTTACGTTGGCTGACAATTTGTTAGCTACGCTGTCCTTACGAACCGCATAGCATTACTGCAGTATGTACCGGCATGTTAGCTAGTTACCTAACGTTAGTTGGCTACCAATACATCTGCTAACTAACTACCCACCCAACGTTTATTGACTTGACTATTCACATCACTCTTAGCTAAGTGGTATAGTCGTGCGTTTCAATAAGACATTGTTAACTTTTACCGCCTCTCAACCCCGTATCCGGGATCACCCCCCACCCCCCCCACACTGATTAGCATCGCTAGCATAGCGTCACAATTAAATAGTAGCATCTAAATATCATTAAATCACAAGTCCAAGACACCAAATGAAAGATACAGATCTTGTGAATAAAGCCACCATTTCAGATTTTTAAAATGTTTTACAGGGAAGACAAAATATGTAAATCTATTAGCTAACCACGTTAGCAAAAGACACCACTTTTCTAACTCCATCAGTTTCTTACTCCATCAGGTGCTATCACCAATTCGGCCAAATAAAGATATTGATAGCCACTAACCAAGAAAAAACCTCATCAGATGACAGTCTGATAACATATTTATTGTATAGGATAGGTTTTGTTAGAAAAATGTGCATATTTCAGGTATAAATCATAGTTTACAATTGCACCCACCATCACAACTCGACTAGAATAAATACAGAGAGCAACGAGAATTACCTAATTACTAATCATAAAACATTTCTTAAAAATACACAGCTCACAGCAATGGAAAGACACAGATCTTGTGAATTCAGACAATATTTCAGATGTTCTAAGTGTTTTACAGCGAAAACACAATAAATCGTTATATTAGCATACCACATGTGCAAACGTTACCAGAGTATTGATTCAAGCCAAAGAGAGCGATAACGTAATCATCGCCAAAATATATTAATTTTTTCACTAACCTTCTCAGAATTCTTCCGATGACACTCCTGTAACATCATATTACAACATACATATAGAGTTTGTTCGAAAATGTGCATATTTAGCCACAAAAAACCGTGGTTATACAATGACAATACTAGCAAAACTAGCCTGAAAATGTCGGGCGCCATATTTGACAGTGATCTTGTCTCATGATTAACTATTCATAAACTTGACTAAAAAAATATAAGTTGGACAGCTATCGAAAGACAAATTAGTTCTTAATGCAATCGCTGAATTACATTTCTAAAATTATCCTTACTGTGCAATACAGGGTTCGCCAAGCGAAGCTATACCAAAGAAAATGGCGGAATATGCGTTTAACATTTTTCGACAGAACAACGATTTATCATCTTAAATATTTCTTACTATGAGGTGATCTTCCATCAGAATCTTGGGCAATGTATCCTTTCTTGGGTCTAATCTTCTTTTGGTCGAAAGATGTCCTCTTGTCCGTCGAAATGCCCACTAACGTTCGACCGGTACTGGAAACGTGCCCAAAGCTTCAAAGTGCATCACTAAGAATTGCCTCAAAATCGCACTAAACGGATATAAATTGCTATAAAACGGTTTAAATTAACTACCTTATGATGTTTTTAACACTTATAACGAGTAAAAACATGACCGGCGATATATAAGTGGCTAAACCAAAGCTTGGAAAGAGAGCCAGTCCAACGTCCTTCGTGCGTCAGGCGCAGCAGGAAAATAAATCCACTTCCGCCTTGTGCTGTTTTATACAGGCCCTGATTGCGCAATCGACTCCATTCAAATTGTCACCTCTTACTGACATCTAGAGGAAGGCGTGGGCAGTGTTTGTATCCTCATAGGATTTACAGGGACTTTAAAACTGACCTGGAACCAGAGGCCAAGATTTCTGAAATCTCACTCCATATCAGGAAAAGTGCTGTAGAATGAGTTCTGTTCCACTCAGAGACATAATTCAAACGGCTATAGAAACTAGAGAGTGTTTTCTATCCAATAATAACAATAATATGCATATTGTACGAGCAAGAATTGAGTACTAGGCAGTTTAATCTGTAGAGCAAATTATGCTAATGCGAAACAGCACCCCCTATAGTGGCAAAAGGTTAACTCTGGCTATCTATTCCCGATTTCTCGCGCAGAATAACTTATGAATTTACAAAACGCTCAACACCCGTTGAATATGGCCGTTGTCAATAAACGTCAGCAAAAAAAAAAAAAGATAAATTAAATTGTTACCGGGAGCACAGTTAGTCACCAAGGCTCTGGATAACATGAAAACAGCCTAACCGGCTCTGCTAGGAAGAGTCTAATGGTCAGAGTGAGGTGTTCTCTAAGTAGCTAGCCGACGTTAGCCAGTTAGCTTGCGTGCTTAATGGTCAGAGTGAGGTGTTCTCTAAGTAGCTAGCCGACGTTAGCCAGTTAGCTTGGGTGCTTGACTGCCGTTGAACGCTCGGATCAACCCTACTCCTCGTGTGCACTCTGAACGCTCCCTAGAGAGTGTGCACTCTGAACGCTCCCTAGAGAGTGTGCACTCTGAACGCTCCCTAGAGAGTGTGCACTCTGAACGCTCCCTAGAGAGTGTGCACTCTGAACGCTCCCTAGAGCGAAACGCTCTCAATTTTACAAACGGATAATCTGTCCACGCTCTGGATTTGACGAAGGCCCAGAGTGCACCATGGCACTCCAGATTTTGAATTTACAAACACACCCCCGAAATCGTAAAAATGTTTAGCTAGTCATTTGTTATGCTAACAAGCTAGCAAGAGGTTGCATAGCAACATCATCAACTTCCGGGAAACGATACCGTTCAGTTTACAGTATACTAAAGCGAACTAGTAGTATATACTCATTTTTATGTATGTAGTATACAGTAAGTTAGTATGTGTATTCGAACACAGCTAATGTATTTGTATGTTTCCACACATGGACACTGCTCCTTCAGAGGTCAGAGATCAAGCAGCTGGAAGGAGAGATCTTCAGACAACACTGTTTGTACCCTGGACACAGGAAGACCAACGTTATAGTGACCAACAGGTACATTATGGAAGACTTCAGTTCAACTTGACTCGTGCCTCAGGGTAGACATTTTGTGTTTGTATATTGGGGATACTGGTTTGAGAAGGTCTTTAACTAATTGTGCATTTAAAGGAAAGTATTCAGACCCCTTGACTTTTTTCCACATTTGTGTTACTTTACAGCCTTATTCTAAAATGGATTTAAATAAATACAAATTCTCATTAATATAAACACAATACCCCATAATGACAAATTGAAAACAAGTTTAGACATTTTTGCAAATTTATTACAAATAAAAAATATAAATACCTTTATTTACATAAGTATTCAGACCCTTTGCTATGAGACTCGAAATTTGAGCTCAGGTTCATCGTTTCCATTGATCATCCTTGAGATGTTTCTACAACTTGATTGGACTCCACCTGTGGTAAATGAAATTGATTGGACATGATTTGGAAAGGCACACACCTCAAATCGGGTCCAATCAATTTAATTTACCACAGGTGGCCTCCAATGAAGTTGTAGAAACATCTCAAGGATGATCAATGGAAACAGGATGAACCTGAGCTCAATTTCGAGTCTCATAGCAAAGGGTCTGAATATTTAGGTAAATAGGGTATTTCAGTTTTTAATTTGTAATACATTAGCAACATTTTGTAAAAACCTTTTTTCGCTCTGTCATTGGGTATTGTGTTTAGATTGATGAGGGAAAAAATGCATTTAATCCATTTTAGAATAAGGCTGTAACGTAACAAAATGTGGGAAAAAGGGAAAGGGGTCTGAATACTTTCTGAATGCACTGCGTGTATACCTACAGTACCGGTAAAAAGTTTGGACACACCTACTCATTCCAGGGTTTTTCTTTATTTTTACTATTTTCTACATTGCAGAATATTAGTGAAGACATCAAAACTGTGAAATAACACATATGGAATCATGTAGTAACCAAAAAAGTGTTAAACAAATCAAAATATATTTGAGATTATTCAAAATAGCCACCCTTTGCCTTGATGACAGGTTTGCACACGCTTGGCATTCTCTCAACCAGCTTCACCAGGAATGCTTTTCCAACAGTCTCGCAGGAGTTCCCACTTATGCTGAGCACTTGTTGGCTGCTTTTCCTTCACTCTGGGGTCCAACTCATCCCAAACCATCTCAATTGGGTTGAGGTCGGGTGATTGTGGAGGCCAGGTCATCTGATGCAGCACTCCATCACTCTCCTTCTTGGTCAAATAGCCCTTACACAGACTGGAAGTGTGTTGGGTCATTGTCCTGTTGAGAAACAAATGATAGTCCCACTAAGCACAAGCCAGATGGGATGGCGTATCGCTGCAGAATACTGTGGTAGCCATGCTGGTTAAGTGTGCCTTCAATTCTAAATAAATCACTGACAGTGTCACCAGAGGAGCACCCCCACACCATCACACCTCCTCCTCCATGCTTCAGGGTGGGAACCACAAATGCAGAGATCATCCGTTCACCTACTCTGCGTCTCACGAAGACATGGCGGTTGGAACCAAAAATCTAAAATTTGGACTCATCAGACCTAAGGACAGATTTCCACCAGTCTAATGTCCATTGCTTGTGTTTCTTGGCCCAAGCAAGTCTCTTCTTCTTATTGGTGTCCTTTAGTGGTGGTTTCTTTGCAGCAAATCGACCATGAAGGCCTGATTCACACAGTCTCCTCTGATCAGGTGATGTTGAGATGTGTCTGTTACTTGAACTCTGTTAAGCATTTATTTGGGCTGCAATCTGAGGTGCAGTTAACTTTAATGAACTTGTCCTCTGCAGCAGAGGTAACTCTGGGTCTTCCTTTCCTGTGGCGGTCCTCATGAGAGCCAGTTTAATTATAGCGCTTGATGGTTTTTGCGACTGCACTTGAAGAAACTGTCAAAGTTCTTGAAATGTTCCGTATTGACTGAGCTTTATGTCTTAAAGTAATGATGGACTGTCGTTTCTCTTTGCTTATTTGAGCTGTTCTTGCCATAATATGAACTTGGTATTTTACCAAATAAGACTATCTTCTGTTTAACACCCATACTTTGTCACAACACAACTGATTGGCTCAAACGCATTAAGAAGGAAATAGATTCCACAAATGTACTTTTAACAAGGCACACCTGATAATTGAAACACATTCCAGGTGACTACCTCATGAAGCTGGTTCAGAGAATGTCAAGAGTGTGCAAAGCTGTCATCAAGGCAGAGGGTGGCTACTTTGAAGAATCTCAAATATATTTAGATTTAACACTTTTTTTGGTTACTACATGATTCCATATGTGTTATTTCATAGTTTTGATGTCTTCACTAAAATTCTACAATGCATAAAATAGTAAAAAATTTACTAGAATGAGTAGGTGTCTCCAAACTTTTGACTGGTACGGTATGTAGATAGATACTACTATATAGAGTATATCTACAGTATGTATATATTCATTAAACACTCCTGCATTTATTGTGTATGAATTAACGTTACTGTCGATGAAGTACTATTATTCTAATATTGAGGTTGCCATGTATTTTTACCCGTTATCACGTCCTAACTCGTAGGCCCCGCCACATCTCCTCTTTTCCTACAGGAGAGTGATGTGTGTGAAGGAGGTGGATTTTGTGGGACACTTCAACAAAGAGTGGGAGTGTCTGTTTGAGCATTTCTCCAGGCCTCCGTACGTGGAAGGAGGGGACCTGATGATCTACTGCAAGGTCTGGCTTCAGACATTTTTACCAGACGCATTAAATAGCATCCTTAGGTCCAGTCAGAACCTATTTCAAATTCACTCACTCACTCACTTACTTGCTTGCATCCTTATCTCCTTAAGTCTTGTAATGGACTGAATATCTTTGTTTGACGGCAGGAACAGAACAAGTATTGTATTGGACTGAATATCTTTGTTTGACGGCAGGAACAGAACAAGTATTGTAATGGACTGAATATCTTTGTTTGAAGGCAGGAGCAGAACAAGTCTTGTAATGGACTGAATATCTTTGTTTGACGGCAGGAACAGAACAAGTCTTGTAATGGACTGAATATCTTTGTTTGACGGCAGGAACAGAACAAGTCTTGTAATGGACTGAATATCTTTGTTTGACGGCAGGAGCAGAACAAGTCTTGTAATGGACTGAATATCTTTGTTTGACGACAGGAACAGAACAAGTCTTGTATTGGACTGAATATCTTTGTTTGACGACAGGAGCAGAACAAGTCTTGTAATGGACTGAATATCTTTGTTTGACGACAGGAGCAGAACAAGTATTGTAATGGACTGAATATCTTTGTTTGACGACAGGAACAGAACAAGTCTTGTAATGGACTGAATATCTTTGTTTGACGGCAGGAACAGAACAAGTCTTGTAATGGACTGAATATCTTTGTTTGACGACAGGAACAGAACAAGTCTTGTAATGGACTGAATATCTTTGTTTGACAACAGGAACAGAACAAGTCTTGTAATGGACTGAATATCTTTGTTTGACGACAGGAACAGAACAAGTCTTGTAATGGACTGAATCTCTTTGTTTGACGACAGGAACAGAACAAGTCTTGTAATGGACTGAATATCTTTGTTTGACGACAGGAACAGAACAAGTCTTGTAATGGACTGAATATCTTTGTTTGACAACAGGAACAGAACAAGTCTTGTAATGGACTGAATATCTTTGTTTGACGGCAGGAACAGAACAAGTCTTGTAATGGACTGAATATCTTTGTTTGACAACAGGAACAGAACAAGTCTTGTAATGGACTGAATATCTTTGTTTGACAACAGGAACAGAACAAGTCTTGTAATGGACTGAATATCTTTGTTTGACAACAGGAACAGAACAAGTCTTGTAATGGACTGAATCTCTTTGTTTGACGGCAGGAACAGAACAAGTCTTGTAATGGACTGAATATCTTTGTTTGACGGCAGGAACAGAACAAGTCTTGTAATGGACTGAATCTCTTTGTTTGACGGCAGGAACAGAACAAGTCTTGTAATGGACTGAATCTCTTTGTTTGACGACAGGAACAGAACAAGTCTTGTAATGGACTGAATATCTTTGTTTGACGGCAGGAGCAGAACAAGTCTTGTAATGGACTGAATATCTTTGTTTGACGGCAGGAACAGAACAAGTCTTGTAATGGACTGAATATCTTTGTTTGACAACAGGAACAGAACAAGTCTTGTAATGGACTGAATATCTTTGTTTGACGGCAGGAGCAGAACAAGTCTTGTAATGGACTGAATATCTTTGTTTGACGGCAGGAACAGAACAAGTCTTGTAATGGACTGAATATCTTTGTTTGACAACAGGAACAGAACAAGTCTTGTAATGGACTGAATATCTTTGTTTGACGGCAGGAACAGAACAAGTCTTGTAATGGACTGAATATCTTTGTTTGACAACAGGAACAGAACAAGTCTTGTAATGGACTGAATATCTTTGTTTGACAACAGGAACAGAACAAGTATTGTAATGGACTGAATATATCTTTGTTTGACGACAGGAACAGAACAAGTCTTGTAATGGACTGAATATCTTTGTTTGACGGCAGGAACAGAACAAGTCTTGTAATGGACTGAATATCTTTGTTTGACAGCAGGAACAGAACAAGTCTTGTAATGGACTGAATATCTTTGTTTGACAACAGGAACAGAACAAGTCTTGTAATGGACTGAATATCTTTGTTTGACGGCAGGAACAGAACAAGTATTGTAATGGACTGAATATCTTTGTTTGACGGCAGGAACAGAACAAGTATTGTAATGGACTGAATATCTTTGTTTGACAACAGGAACAGAACAAGTATTGTAATGGACTGAATATATCTTTGTTTGACAACAGGAACAGAACAAGTCTTGTAATGGACTGAATATCTTTGTTTGACGGCAGGAACAGAACAAGTATTGTAATGGACTGAATAGCTTTGTTTGACAGCAGGAACAGAACAAGTATTGTAATGGACTGAATATCTTTGTTTGACGGCAGGAACAGAACAAGTATTGTAATGGACTGAATATCTTTGTTTGACGACAGGAACAGAACAAGTCTTGTAATGGACTGAATATCTTTGTTTGACGGCAGGAACAGAACAAGTCTTGTAATGGACTGAATATCTTTGTTTGACAGCAGGAACAGAACAAGTCTTGTAATGGACTGAATATCTTTGTTTGACGGCAGGAACAGAACAAGTCTTGTAATGGACTGAATATCTTTGTTTGACAACAGGAACAGAACAAGTCTTGTAATGGACTGAATATCTTTGTTTGACGGCAGGAACAGAACAAGTCTTGTAATGGACTGAATATCTTTGTTTGACAACAGGAACAGAACAAGTATTGTAATGGACTGAATATCTTTGTCTGACGGCAGGAACAGAACAAGTCTTGTAATGGACTGAATATCTTTGTTTGACGGCAGGAACAGAACAAGTCTTGTAATGGACTGAATATCTTTGTTTGACGGCAGGAACAGAACAAGTCTTGTAATGGACTGAATATCTTTGTTTGACAACAGGAACAGAACAAGTCTTGTAATGGACTGAATAGCTTTGTTTGACAACAGGAACAGAACAAGTCTTGTAATGGACTGAATATCTTTGTTTGACAACAGGAACAGAACAAGTATTGTAATGGACTGAATATCTTTGTTTGACAACAGGAACAGAACAAGTATTGTAATGGACTGAATATCTTTGTTTGACAGCAGGAACAGAACACGTATTGTAATGGACTGAATATCTTTGTTTGACGGCAGGAACAGAACAAGTCTTGTAATGGACTGAATATCTTTGTTTGACGGCAGGAACAGAACAAGTATTGTAATGGACTGAATATCTTTGTTTGACAGCAGGAACAGAACAAGTATTGTAATGGACTGAATATCTTTGTTTGACAACAGGAACAGAACAAGTATTGTAATGGACTGAATATCTTTGTTTGACGGCAGGAACAGAACAAGTTTACGTTCCAAAAGAGAGATGGACAGGAACCTATGAGAGTGCTGCACCTCAAGTACCCTGCAACCGCCCAGGTCCCAATAATACACCTTTTTGTGTGTGTGTGTGTGTGTGTGTGTGTGTGTGTGTGTGTGTGTGTGTGTGTGTGTGTGTGTGTGTGTGTGTGTGTGTGTGTGTGTGTGTGTGTGTGTGTTGGACCCACAGTACCTAACGGCCTCTCCTCCTCCTGTAGAAACTGTGTGAGGCCATAGAGCAGGCGCAGTCGGCCCAGAGGCAGCATCGGATGGTGAAGCAAAAATCACAGCGCTTTCTCAAACCGGGAGACAAGTGTTGATGTCATCACCGACCAGAACGATGTCACCGCTGCCCAGAATGAAGTCCTGATTACCCAGAATGATGTCATGGTTACCCAGCCTGACGTAATCGCTACTCAGTAGGTCACCACCACCCAGAATGTCACCACTGATCAGCCGGTACACTGTTCCTGCTACAGTACTGCCCAGCCCAACACACTGCTACAGTACTGCCCAGCCCAACACACTGCTACAGTACTGCCCAGCCCAACACACCGCTACAGTACTGCCCAGCCCAACACACTGCTACAGTACTGCCCAGCCCAACACACTGCTACAGTACTGCCCGGCCCAACACACTGCTACAGTACTGCCCAGCCCAACACACTGCTACAGTACTGCCCGGCCCAACACACTGCTACAGTACTGCCCAGCCCAACACACTGCTACAGTACTGCCCAGCCCAACACACTGCTACAGTACTGCCCAGCCCAACACACTGCTACAGTACTGCCCAGCCCAACACACTGCTACAGTACTGCCCAGCCCAACACACTGCTACAGTACTGCCCAGCCCAACACACTGCTACAGTACTGCCCAGCCCAACACACTGCTACAGTACTGCCCAGCCCAACACACTGCTACAGTACTGCCCAGCCCAACACACTGCTACAGTACTGCCCAGCCCAACACACTGCTACAGTACTGCCCGGCCCAGCCCACTGCTACAGTACTGCCCAGCCCAACACACTGCTACAGTACTGCCCAACACACTGCTACAGTACTGCCCAGCCCAACACACTGCTACAGTACTGCCCGGCCCAACACACTGCTACAGTACTGCCCGGCCCAGCCCACCGCTACAGTACCGCCCAGCCCAACACACTGCTACAGTACTGCCCAGCCCAACACACTGCTACAGTACTGCCCAGCCCAACACACTGCTACAGTACTGCCCAGCCCAACACACTGCTACAGTACTGCCCGGCCCAACACACTGCTACAGTACTGCCCGGCCCAACACACTGCTACAGTACTGCCCGGCCCAACACACTGCTACAGTACTGCCCGGCCCAACACACTGCTACAGTACTGCCCAGCCCAACACACTGCTACAGTACTGCCCAGCCCAACACACTGCTACAGTACTGCCCGGCCCAACACACTGCTACAGTACTGCCCAGCCCAACACACTGCTACAGTACTGCCCAACACACTGCTACAGTACTGCCCAGCCCAACACACTGCTACAGTACTGCCCAGCCCAACACACTGCTACAGTACTGCCCAGCCCAACACACCGCTACAGTACTGCCCAGCCCAACACACTGCTACAGTACTGCCCAGCCCAACACACTGCTACAGTACTGCCCAGCCCAACACACTGCTACAGTACTGCCCAGCCCAACACACTGCTACAGTACTGCCCAGCCCAACACACTGCTACAGTACAGCCCAACACACTGCTACAGTACTGCCCAGCCCAACACACTGCTACAGTACTGCCCAGCCCAACACACTGCTACAGTACAGCCCAACACACTGCTACAGTACTGCCCAGCCCAACACACTGCTACAGTACTGCCCGGCCCAACACACTGCTACAGTACTGCCCAGCCCAACACACTGCTACAGTACTGCCCAGCCCAACACACTGCTACAGTACTGCCCGGCCCAACACACTGCTACAGTACTGCCCGGCCCAACACACCGCTACAGTACTGCCCGGCCCAACACACATTTGCACTAAAGAAAAGCCATGCATTAGTGTTTACAGTCCTGTTTACTAATGAGTCACTGCTGCCTTATGGAGAAGAGAAAAAATCTGATCATTTGACTGTTATGAAATCATTTTGATAATCTGCATCAATGATAGGAATGTTGTGCTTTTTGGTTTACACAATTCCCTCCACAATCAATGACTCCAGAATCAATAAAAAAACATATATAGAAATGAGATGAAGGATCTATAAAATGTATTTTTTGTTTTGTCTTTGCTTTTCTTTGTCGTGTTTACAGATGTCTGATTTAAAGGGGTCAATGATAGTTGGTCTGACTGCTGTATACAAACAAGAGTTGATTTATATGGACAATGGTATTGAAAAGTCAGTTATTCATTGTTTCTATAAGTTTATCTTCTTTGGAGGAAATATGCACTTAAGTCTTACAAATTTCCCTTTTGATTAACAATCATTTTACTGACATAGATTGATATTATCTTGAAATGGGGGGGTTAATTTTGTAAAACTGTTTATGTAAAGTGATGTACTGTAGGAATCTACAGTATAGGCTGTGTTGACCAGTGAAGACTAATGACCAGTGTACTGAAAACTATGCGACATTAAATTTCATATATGTTGCTGTCATCTATACAAATAACAGCGTATGAGCATATTCTGCCCTAATCTATCCTGCTAACCTTGATGGACCAAATAAATCATCAAATACAAACATTAAATCTTTTAAATATACATTGTCTCTGTGCATATTTAGCTATTCTATAATAACGAGGAGGAAAGTCAACGACCTAGCTAATTGAGTTAGGTTATATCATATGATACCAGGAGGAGAGTCAACGATCTAGCTAATTGAGTTAGGTTATATCATATGATACCAGGAGGAAAGACAACGACCTAGCTAATTGAGTTAGGTTATATCATATGATACCAGGAGGAGAGTCAACGACCTAGCTAATTGAGTTAGGTTATATCATATGATACCAGGAGGAAAGACAACGACCTAGCTAATTGAGTTAGGTTATATCGTATGATACCAGGAGGAGAGTCAACGACCTAGCTAATTGAGTTAGGTTATATCATATGATACCAGGAGGAAAGTCAACGACCTAGCTAATTGAGTTAGGTTATATCATATGATACCAGGAGGAGAGTCAACGACCTAGCTAATTGAGTTAGGTTATATCATATGATACCAGGAGGAAAGACAACGACCTAGCTAATTGAGTTAGGTTATATCATATGATACCAGGAGGAAAGTCAACGACCTAGCTAATTGAGTTAGGTTATATCGTTTGATACCAGGAGGAAAGACAACGACCTAGCTAATTGAGTTAGGTTATATCGTATGATACCAGGAGGAAAGTCAACGACCTAGCTAATTGAGTTAGGTTATATCGTATGATACCAGGAGGAGAGTCAACGACCGAGCTAATTGAGTTAGGTTATATCATATGATACTAGGAGGAGAGTCAACGACCTAGCTAATTGAGTTAGGTTATATCATATGATACTAGGAGGAGAGTCAACGACCTAGCTAATTGAGTTAGGTTATATCATATGATACTAGGAGGAGAGTCAACGACCTAGCTAATTGAGTTAGGTTATATCATATGATACCAGGAGGAGAGTCAACGACCTAGCTAATTGAGTTAGGTTATATCGTATGATACCAGGAGGAAAGTCAACGACCAAGCTAATTGAGTTAGGTTATATCGTATGATACCAGGAGGAAAGTCAACGACCAAGCTAGGTTATATCGTATGATACCAGGAGGAAAGTCAACGACCTAGCTAATTGAGTTAGGTTATATCGTATGATACCAGGAGGAGAGTCAACGACCTAGCTAATTGAGTTAGGTTATATCATATGATACCAGGAGGAGAGTCAACGACCTAGCTAATTGAGTTAGGTTATATCATATGATACCAGGAGGAAAGTCAACGACCTAGCTAATTGAGTTAGGTTATATCATATGATACGAGGAGGAAAGTCAACGACCTAGCTAATTGAGTTGGGTTATATCATATGAGGAGGAGAGTCAACGACCTAGCTAATTGAGTTAGGTTATATCATATGAGGAGGAGAGTCAACGACCTAGCTAATTGAGTTAGGTTATATCATATGAGGAGGAGAGTCAACGACCTAGCTAATTGAGTTAGGTTATATCATATGATACCAGGAGGAAAGTCAACGACCTAGCTAATTGAGTTAGGTTATATCATATGATACCAGGAGGAGAGTCAACGACCTAGCTAATTGAGTTAGGTTATATCATATGATACCAGGAGGAGAGTCAACGACCTAGCTAATTGAGTTAGGTTATATCATATGATACCAGGAGGAGAGTCAACGACCTAGCTAATTGAGTTAGGTTATATCGTATGATACCAGGAGGAAAGACAACGACCTAGCTAATTGAGTTAGGTTATATCATATGATACCAGGAGGAAAGTCAACGACCTAGCTAATTGAGTTAGGTTATATCGTATGATACCAGGAGGAGAGTCAACGACCGAGCTAATTGAGTTAGGTTATATCATATGATACCAGGAGGAAAGTCAACGATCTAGCTAATTGAGTTAGGTTATATCGTATGATACCAGGAGGAGAGTCAACGACCTAGCTAATTGAGTTAGGTTATATCATATGATACCAGGAGGAAAGTCAACGACCTAGCTAATTGAGTTAGGTTATATCATATGATACCAGGAGGAGAGTCAACGACCTAGCTAATTGAGTTAGGTTATATCATATGATACTAGGAGGAGAGTCAACGACCTAGCTAATTGAGTTAGGTTATATCATATGATACCAGGAGGAGAGTCAACGACCTAGCTAATTGAGTTAGGTTATATCATATGATACCAGGAGGAGAGTCAACGACCTAGCTAATTGAGTTAGGTTATATCGTATGATACCAGGAGGAAAGACAACGACCTAGCTAATTGAGTTAGGTTATATCGTATGATACCAGGAGGAGAGTCAACGACCGAGCTAATTGAGTTAGGTTATATCATATGATACCAGGAGGAAAGTCAACGATCTAGCTAATTGAGTTAGGTTATATCGTATGATACCAGGAGGAGAGTCAACGACCTAGCTAATTGAGTTAGGTTATATCATATGATACCAGGAGGAAAGTCAACGACCTAGCTAATTGAGTTAGGTTATATCATATGATACCAGGAGGAAAGTCAACGACCTAGCTAATTGAGTTAGGTTATATCATATGATACGAGGAGGAGAGTCAACGACCTAGCTAATTGAGTTAGGTTATATCATATGATACAAGGAGGAAAGTCAACAACCTAACTAATTGAGTTAGGTTATATCATATGATACCAGGAGGAAAGTCATCGACCTAGCTAATTGAGTTAGGTTATATCATATGATACGAGGAGGAGAGTCATCGACCTAACTAATTGAGTTAGGTTATATCATATGATACGAGGAAGTCACCAGGCTGTACACAGTTACAGTATTACACACTACGTCCCAAATCACACACTATTTCCCTATGGGCCCTGGTCAAATGTAGTGCACTACATAGGGAATAGGGTGCCATTTAGGATGTAGACAGTTTAACAGTTAACAGTAGCTGTGTGTGTGTGACTCATAAAGACCGTGTGTTTTTACCAGCGTGTCAAACGTGAATGACGAATGAGAAGCGACAGCCTAACGCCTCTTTTACGACCCTGAGGTTTCACAGCTCGGACGTCCTGCCGTGTTCAAAGCAGTCCAGTCAAACAGTCCTACGTCAGTGTAGAGTACTGAAACACACTATAAACACACGTCAAACAGTCCTACGTCAGTCTAGAGTACTGAAACGCAATGTAAACACACGTCAAACAGTCCTACGTCAGTCTAGAGTACTGAAACGCACTATAAACACACGTGAAACAGTCCTACGTCAGTGTAGAGTACTGAAACGCACTATAAACAGACGTGAAACAGTCCTACGTCAGTCTAGAATACTGAAACGCACTATAAACACACGTGAAACAGTCCTACGTCAGTCTAGAGTACTGAAACGCACTATAAACAGACGTGAAACAGTCCTACGTCAGTCTAGAGTACTGAAACGCACTATAAACACACGTGAAACAGTCCTACGTCAGTCTAGAGTACTGAAACACACTATAAACACACGTGAAACAGTCCTACGTCAGTGTAGAGTACTGAAACGCACTATAAACACACGTGAAACAGTCCTACGTCAGTCTAGAGTACTGAAACGCACTATAAACACACGTGAAACAGTCCTACGTCAGTGTAGAGTACTGAAACGCACTATAAACACACGTGAAACAGTCCTACGTCAGTCTAGAGTACTGAAACGCACTATAAACACACGTGAAACAGTCCTACGTCAGTCTAGATTACTGAAACACACTATAAACACACGTCAAACAGTCCTACGTCAGTCTAGAGTACTGAAACGTACTATAAACACACGTGAAACAGTCCTACGTCAGTCTAGAGTACTGAAACACACTATAAACACACGTGAAACAGTCCTACGTCAGTCTAGAGTACTGAAACGCACTATAAACAGACGTGAAACAGTCCTACGTCAGTCTAGAGTACTGAAACGCACTATAAACACACGTCAAACAGTCCTACGTCAGTCTAGAGTACTGAAACACACATAAAAGTATATTGTTCAAAGTGTTAGTGGCTACTAGTGATGAAGGCCCCGCTGTGAACAAAGCAGTCGAACAGTCCAACACTAGTAAGGAAAACCAGACTGAAATACAGACACATGACACACTTGACACATAGTGTACTGGTGCTAGTGGTAGAGTCTACTGGTGTATATTTCCCACTGTCAACGGGTTCAAAGCAGACCAATCGAAAATCCAGTACTAGGTGAGGAACAGCAGAATGGAGTAGACTACTGAAACACATTATACTAGGTGAGGAACAGCAGAATGGAGTAGACTACTGGAACACATTATACTAGGTGAGGAACAGCATAATGGAGTAGACTACTGAAACACATTATACTAGGTGAGGAACAGCAGAATGGAGTAGACTACTGAAACACATTATACTAGGTGAGGAACAGCATAATGGAGTAGACTACTGAAACACATTATACTAGGTGAGGAACAGCATAATGGAGTAGACTACTGAAACACATTATACTAGGTGAGGAACAGCATAATGGAGTAGACTACTGAAACACATTATACTAGGTGAGGAACAGCATAATGGAGTAGACTACTGAAACACATTATACTAGGTGAGGAACAGCAGAATGGAGTAGACTACTGAAACACATTATAATGGTTGTGGTAGGGCCTACTAGTGGTAAAAAATAAAAAATAACGACAGTTGAAGTCTGAAGTTTACATACACTTAGGTTGGAGTCATTAAAACTCGTTTTTCAACCACTCCACAAATTTCTTGTTATCAAACTATAGTTTTGGCAAGGCGGTTAGGACATCTACTTTGTGCATGACACAAGTAATTTTTCCAACAATTGTTTACAGACACGATTATTGCACTTATAATTCACTCTATCACAATTCCAGTGGGTCAGAAGTTTACATACACTAAGTTGACTGTGCCTTTAAACAGCTTGGAAAATTCCAGAAAATTATGTCATGGCTTTAGAAACTTCTGATAGGCTAATTGACATAATTTGAGTCAATTGGAGGTGTACCTGTGGGTGTATTTCAAGGCCTACCGTCAAACTCAGTGCCTCTTTGCTTGACGTCATGGGAAAATCAAAAGAAATCAGCCAAGACCTCAGAAGTCTGGTTCAAGTCTGGTTCATCCTTGGGAGCAATTTCCAAACGCATGAAGGTACCACATTCATCTGTACAAAGAACAATACGCAAGTATAAACACCATGGGACCACGCAGCCGTCATATCACTCAGGAAGGAGACGCGTTCTGTCTCCTAGAGATGAACGTACTTTGGTGTGAAAAGTGCAAATCAATCCCAGAACAACAGCAAAGGACCTTGTGAAGATGCTGGAGGAAACCGGTACAAAAGCATCTATATCCACAGTAAAACGACATAACCTGAAAGTCCGCTCAGCAAGGAAGAAGCCACTGCTTCAAAATCGCCATAAAAAAGACAGACTACAGTGTGCAACTGCACATTTGGACAAAGATCGTACTTTTTGGAGAAATGCCCTCTGGTCTGAGGAAGCAAAAATAGAACTGTTTGGCCATAATGACCATCGTTATGTTTGGAGGGAGAAAGGGGGAGGCTTGCAAGCCGGAGAACACCATCCCAACCGTGAAGCACGGGGGTGGCAGGATCATGTTGTGGGGGTGCTTTTCTGCAGAAGGGGCTGGTGCACTTCAGAAAATAGATGGCATCATGAGACAGGAAAATTGTGGATATATTGAAGCAACATCTCAAGACATCAGTCAGGAAGTTAAAGCTTGGTCACAAATGGGTCTTCCAAATGGACAATGACCCCGAGCATACTTCCAAAGTTGTGGCAAAATGGCTTAAGGACAACAAAGTCAAGGTATTGGAGTGGCCATCACAAAGCCCTGACCTCAATCCTATTGAAAATTTGTGGGAAGAACTGAAAAAGCGTGTGCGAGCAAGGAGGCCTAAAAACCTGACTCAGTTACACCAGCTCTGTCAGGAGGAATGGGCCAAAATTCACCCAACTTATTGTGGGAAGCTTGTGGAAGGCTACCTGAAACGTTTGACCCAAGTTAAACACTTTAAAGGCAATGCTACCAAATACTAATTGAGTGTATGTAAACTTCTGACCCACTGGGAATGTGATGAAAGAAATAAAAGCTGAAATAAATCATTCTCTCTAATATTATTCTGACATTTCACATTCTTAAAATAAAGTGGTGATCCTAACTGACCTAAGACAGGGAATTTCTACTAAGATTAAATGCCAGGAATTGTGAAAAACTTGAGTTTTTAAATGTATTTGGCTAAGGTGTATGTAAACTTCCGACTTCAACTGTATATGTCCCGTTTAATCTCATTGAGTCAGAAAGGTAGGCGAGAGAGGAAGCCACATGGTTTAAAGTGTCATTTGTCTTCACACAGAGGCTACACATATGAATTCATTATAACAACGCCGCCTGTTATTCAGCGTATCCGCCGTGACTCGTGACCGAGTGTTGTGTACAGTGTGTAAATTTATGCAGCGCATCTCATTAACATATATTAATCCTCTGTTGACATTATTCTAATTATTCAGAGTGTAGTTAACCAAATGCAGCGTTATCATTTTAAACCTCGGCTTTTTACTTTTTCCCCTTTTGATCATCCGGGGGTTTCTGATGAAATGACTTGAGACACTGTAATTAGTGATTCATCTGAAGACAGACTAAAGCGTATGCATATTGTACGATTGTATTATGAAAATACACTGAGTGTTACAAAACAGGAGCAAATTCATAGTATTGAGTTGCTCCATCTTTTTTTTTACCCCCCTCAGAACAGCCTCAATTCGTCGGGGTCAAGGACTCTACAAGGTGTTGAACAGCGTTCCACAGGGATGCTGGCCCATGTTGACTCCACAGGGATGCTGGTCCATGTTGACTCCACAGGGATGCTGGTCCATGTTGACTCCACAGGGATGCTGGCCCATGTTGACTCCACAGGGATGCTGGCCCATGTTGACTCCACAGGGATGCATGGTCCATGTTGACTCCACAGGGATGCATGGTCCATGTTGACTCCACAGGGATGCTGGTCCATGTTGACTCCACAGGGATGCATGGTCCATGTTGACTCCACAGGGATGCATGGTCCATGTTGACTCCACAGGGATGCATGGTCCATGTTGACTCCACAGGGATGCTGGCCCATGTTGACTCCACAGGGATGCTGGCCCATGTTGACTCCACAGGGATGCATGGTCCATGTTGACTCCACAGGGATGCATGGTCCATGTTGACTCCACAGGGATGCATGGTCCATGTTGACTCCACAGGGATGCTGGTCCATGTTGACTCCACAGGGATGCTGGCCCATGTTGACTCCACAGGGATGCTGGCCCATGTTGACTCCACAGGGATGCATGGTCCATGTTGACTCCACAGGGACGCTGGTCCATGTTGACTCCACAGGGATGCTGGTCCATGTTGACTCCACAGGGATGCTGGTCCATGTTGACTCCACAGGGATGCTGGTCCATGTTGACTCCACAGGGATGCATGGTCCATGTTGACTCCTCAGGGATGCATGGTCCATGTTGACTCCACAGGGATGCATGGTCCATGTTGACTCCACAGGGATGCATGGTCCATGTTGACTCCACAGGGATACTGGTCCATGTTGACTCCACAGGGATACTGGTCCATGTTGACTCCACAGGGATGCATGGTCCATGTTGACTCCACAGGGATACTGGTCCATGTTGACTCCACAGGGATGCTGGTCCATGTTGACTCCACAGGGATGCATGGTCCATGTTGACTCCACAGGGATGCATGGTCCATGTTGACTCCACAGGGATGCATGGTCCATGTTAACTCCACAGGGATGCTGGTCCATGTTGACTCCACAGGGATGCTGGTCCATGTTGACTCCACAGGGATGCTGGTCCATGTTGACTCCACAGGGATGCTGGTCCATGTTGACTCCACAGGGATGCATGGTCCATGTTGACTCCACAGGGATGCATGGTCCATGTTGACTCCACAGGGATGCATGGTCCATGTTGACTCCACAGGGATGCTGGTCCATGTTGACTCCACAGGGATGCATGGTCCATGTTGACTCCACAGGGATGCTGGTCCATGTTGACTCCACAGGGATGCATGGTCCATGTTGACTCCACAGGGATGCTGGTCCATGTTGACTCCACAGGGATGCATGGTCCATGTTGACTCCACAGGGATGCTGGTCCATGTTGACTCCACAGGGATGCATGGTCCATGTTGACTCCACAGGGATGCATGGTCCATGTTGACTCCACAGGGATGCTGGTCCATGTTGACTCCACAGGGATGCTGGTCCATGTTGACTCCACAGGGATGCTGGTCCATGTTGACTCCACAGGGATGCATGGTCCATGTTGACTCCACAGGGATGCATGGTCCATGTTGACTCCACAGGGATTCATGGTCCATGTTGACTCCACAGGGATGCTGGCCCATGTTGACTCCACAGGGATGCTGGTCCATGTTGACTCCACAGGGATGCTGGCCCATGTTGACTCCACAGGGATGCTGGCCCATGTTGACTCCACAACGTGCCGGAAGCATTCCACAGGGATGCTGGCCCATGTTGACTCCACAGGGATGCTGGCCCATGTTGACTCCACAGGGATGCTGGCCCATGTTGACTCCACAGGGATGCATGGTCCATGTTGACTCCACAGGGATGCTGGTCCATGTTGACTCCACAGGGATGCTGGCCCATGTTGACTCCACAGGGATGCTGGCCCATGTTGACTCCACAGGGATGCATGGTCCATGTTGACTCCACAGGGATGCATGGTCCATGTTGACTCCACAGGGATGCTGGTCCATGTTGACTCCAATGCTTCCCACAGTTGTGTCAAGTTGTCCGGATGTCCTTTGTGTGGTGGACCGTTCTTGATACAGACAGGGAACTGTTGAGTGTGGAAAAACCCAGCAGCATTGTAGTTCTTAACACTCAAACTGGTACGCCTGAGGCCTTCTACCAAAGGCACTTCAATCTTTTGTCTTGACCTTTCACCCTCTGAATGGCACAAATACACAATCGATGTTTCAATTGTCTCAAGGCTTAAAATCTTTATCCTGTCTCCTCCCCTTCATCTACACTGATTTTTTATTTTACTAGGCAAGTCAGTTAAGAACAGATTCTTATTTACAATGACGGCCTACCCCGGCCAAGCCCTAACCCGGACGACGCTGGGCCAATTGTGCACCGCCGTATGCGACTCCCAATCACGGCCGGTTATGATACAGCCTGGATTCGAACCAGGGTCTGAGTTTTAGCAGGCAGTGATTCCACAGGATTTCAAATCCAGGGAAGCAATCTCTTGGTTGAAAATATAAATACAAGGCCATCACAAGGCATGATGACTGAGAGATTTCAACTCAGTTGAGGGTTTTCCAGACCAAACTGTGAACTAAAGCAAAACCTCCACCCAGGCTGGTATCCAGGCTTGTGTCTCCTGGACTGCAGTACTCTGCCTTGTCCGCTGGGTGGTACCCAGGCTTGTCTCCTGGACTGCAGTACTCTGCCTTGTCCGCTGGGTGGTACCCAGGCTTGTCTCCTGGACTGCAGTACCCTGCCTTGTCCGCTGGGTGGTACCCAGGCTTGTCTCCTGGACTGCAGTACCCTGCCTTGTCCGCTGGGTGGTACCCAGGCTTGTCTCCTGGACTGCAGTACCCTGCCTTGTCCGCTGGCTGGTACCCAGGCTTGTCTCCTGGACTGCAGTACCCTGCCTTGTCCGCTGGGTGGTACCCAGGCTTGTCTCCTGGACTGCAGTACTCTGCCTTGTCCGCTGGGTGGTACCCAGGCTTGTCTCCTGGACTGCAGTACCCTGCCTTGTCCGCTGGGTGGTACCCAGGCTTGTCTCCTGGACTGCAGTACCCTGCCTTCTCCGCTGGGTGGTACCCAGGCTTGTCTCCTGGACTGCAGTACTCTGCCTTGTCCGCTGGGTGGTACCCAGGCTTGTCTCCTGGACTGCAGTACTCTGCCTTGTCCGCTGGGTGGTACCCAGGCTTGTAGTACCCTGCCTTGTCCGCTGGGTGGTACCCAGGCTTGTCTCCTGGACTGCAGTACTCTGCCTTGTCCGCTGGGTGGTACCCAGGGACAAGGGGACAAGGGGACCCAAGAGGTCCATGCAGGCTTTAGAAGGTTATAGAGATGGATTACAGTACACTACACCAAGAGGTCCATGCAGGTTAGAGAGATGGATTACAGTACACTACACCAAGAGGTCCATGCAGGTTAGAGAGATGGATTACAGTACACTACACCAAGAGGTCCATGCAGGTTAGAGAGATGGATTACAGTACACTACATCAAGAGGTCCATGCAGGTTATAGAGATGGATTACAGTACACTACACCAAGAGGTTCATGCAGGTTAGAGAGATGGATTACAGTACACTACACCAAGAGGTTCGTGCAGGTTAGAGAGATGGATTACAGTACACTACACCAAGAGGTCCATGCAGGCTTTAGAAGGTTAGAAAGATGGATTACAGTACACTACACCAAGAGGTCCATGCAGGTTATAGAGATGGATTACAGTACACTACACCAAGAGGTCCATGCAGGTTAGAGAGATGGATTACAGTACACTACACCAAGAGGTCCATGCAGGTTAGAGAGATGGATTACAGTACACTACACCAAGAGGTCCATGCAAGTTAGAGAGATGGATTACAGTACACTACATCAAGAGGTCCATGCAGGTTATAGAGATGGATTACAGTACACTACACCAAGAGGTCCATGCAGGTTAGAGAGATGGATTACAGTACACTACACCAAGAGGTTCATGCAGGTTAGAGAGATGGATTACAGTACACTACACCAAGAGGTCCATGCAGGCTTTAGGTTAGAGAGATGGATTACAGTACACTACACCAAGAGGTCCATGCAGGTTAGAGAGATGGATTACAGTACACTACACCAAGAGGTCCATGCAGGTTAGAGAGATGGATTACAGTACACTACACCAAGAGGTCCATGCAGGTTAGAGAGATGGATTACAGTACACTACACCAAGAGGTCCATGCAGGTTAGAGAGATGGATTACAGTACACTACACCAAGAGGTCCATGCAGGTTAGAGAGATGGATTACAGTACACTACACCAAGAGGTCCATGCAGGTTAGAGAGATGGATTACAGTACACTACACCAAGAGGTCCATGCAGGTTAGAGAGATGGATTACAGTACACTACACCAAGAGGTCCATGCAGGCTTTAGGTTAGAGAGATGGATTACAGTACACTACACCAAGAGGTCCATGCAGGTTATAGAGATGGATTACGGTACACTACACCAAGAGGTCCATGCAGGTTAGAGAGATGGATTACAGTACACTACACCAAGAGGTCCATGCAGGTTAGAGAGATGGATTACAGTACACTACACCAAGAGGTTCATGCAGGTTAGAGAGATGGATTACAGTACACTACACCAAGAGGTCCATGCAGGCTTTAGGTTAGAGAGATGGATTACAGTACACTACACCAAGAGGTCCATGCAGGTTAGAGAGATGGATTACAGTACACTACACCAAGAGGTTCATGCAGGTTAGAGAGATGGATTACAGTACATTACACCAAGAGGTTCATGCAGGTTAGAGAGATGGATTACAGTACACTACACCAAGAGGTCCATGCAGGTTAGAGAGATGGATTACAGTACACTACACCAAGAGGTCCATGCAGGTTAGAGAGATGGATTACAGTACACTACACCAAGAGGTCCATGCAGGCTTTAGGTTAGAGAGATGGATTACAGTACACTACACCAAGAGGTTCATGCAGGTTATAGAGATGGATTACAGTACACTACACCAAGAGGTCCATGCAGGCTTTAGGTTAGAGAGATGGATTACAGTACACTACACCAAGAGGTTCATGCAGGTTAGAGAGATGGATTACAGTACACTACACCAAGAGGTCCATGCAGGCTTTAGGTTAGAGAGATGGATTACAGTACACTACACCAAGAGGTTCATGCAGGTTATAGAGATGGATTACAGTACACTACACCAAGAGGTTCATACAGGTTAGATAGATGGATTACAGTACACTACACCAAGAGGTTCATACAGGTTAGATAGATGGATTACAGTACACTACACCAAGAGGTCCATGCAGGCTTTAGGTTAGAGAGATGGATTACAGTACACTACACCAAGAGGTCCATGCAGGTTATAGAGATGGATTACAGTACACTACACCAAGAGGTCCATGCAGGTTATAGAGATGGATTACAGTACACTACACCAAGAGGTCCATGCAGGTTAGAGAGATGGATTACAGTACACTACACCAAGAGGTCCATGCAGGCTTTAGGTTAGAGAGATGGATTACAGTACACTACACCAAGAGGTCCATGCAGGTTAGAGAGATGGATTACAGTACACTACACCAAGAGGTCCATGCAGGTTAGAGAGATGGATTACAGTACACTACACCAAGAGGTCCATGCAGGTTAGAGAGATGGATTACAGTACACTACACCAAGAGGTCCATGCAGGTTAGAGAGATGGATTACAGTACACTACATCAAGAGGTTCATGAAGGTTAGAGAGATGGATTACAGTACACTACACCAAGAGGTCCATGCAGGTTAGAGAGATGGATTACAGTACACTACACCAAGAGGTCCATGCAGGTTAGAGAGATGGATTACGGTACACTACACCAAGAGGTCCATGCAGGCTTTAGGTTAGAGAGATGGATTACAGTACACTACACCAAGAGGTCCATGCAGGTTAGAGAGATGGATTACAGTACACTACACCAAGAGGTCCATGCAGGTTAGAGAGATGGATTACAGTACACTACACCAAGAGGTCCATGCAGGTTAGAGAGATGGATTACAGTACACTACACTAAGAGGTCCATGCAGGTTATAGAGATGGATTACAGTACACTACACCAAGAGGTCCATGCAGGTTAGAGAGATGGATTACAGTACACTACACCAAGAGGTCCATGCAGGTTAGAGAGATGGATTACAGTACACTACACCAAGAGGTTCATGCAGGTTAGAGAGATGGATTACAGTACACTACACCAAGAGGTCCATGCAGGCTTTAGGTTAGAGAGATGGATTACAGTACACTACACCAAGAGGTCCATGCAGGTTAGAGAGATGGATTACAGTACACTACACCAAGAGGTCCATGCAGGCTTTAGGTTAGAGAGATGGATTACAGTACACTACACCAAGAGGTCCATGCAGGTTAGAGAGATGGATTACAGTACACTACACCAAGAGGTCCATGCAGGTTAGAGAGATGGATTACAGTACACTACACCAAGAGGTCCATGCAGGTTAGAGAGATGGATTACAGTACACTACACCAAGAGGTCCATGCAGGTTAGAGAGATGGATTACAGTACGCTACACCAAGAGGTCCATGCAGGTTAGAGAGATGGATTACAGTACACTACACCAAGAGGTCCATGCAGGTTAGAGAGATGGATTACAGTACACTACACCAAGAGGTTCATGCAGGTTAGAGAGATGGATTACAGTACACTACACCAAGAGGTCCATGCAGGCTTTAGGTTAGAGAGATGGATTACAGTACACTACACCAAGAGGTTCATGCAGGTTAGAGAGATGGATTACAGTACACTACACCAAGAGGTCCATGCAGGCTTTAGGTTAGAGAGATGGATTACAGTACACTACACCAAGAGGTCCAGTGTAGTACAGACCAGGGGAGGGGAGGTTAGTGTAGTACAGACCAGGGGAGGTTAGTGTAGTACAGGCCAGGGGAGGTTAGTGTAGTACAGGCCAGGGGAGGTTAGTGTAGTACAGGGGAGGTTAGTGTAGTACAGGCCAGGGGAGGTTAGTGTAGTACGGGCCAGGGGAGGTTAGTGTAGTACAGGGGAGGTTAGCGTAGTACGGGCCAGGGGAGGTTAGTGTAGTACAGGGGAGGTTAGCGTAGTACAGGGGAGGTTAGTGTAGTACAGGCCAGGGGAGGTTAGTGTAGTACAGACCAGGGGAGGTTAGTGTAGTACAGACCAGGGGAGGTTAGTGTAGTACAGACCAGGGGAGGTTAGTGTAGTACAGGCCAGGGGAGGTTAGTGTAGTACAGGCCAGGGGAGGTTAGTGTAGTACAGGGGAGGTTAGTGTAGTACAGACCAGGGGAGGTTAGTGTAGTACAGACCAGGGGAGGTTAGTGTAGTACAGACCAGGGGAGGTTAGTGTAGTACAGGGGAGGTTAGTGTAGTACAGGGGAGGTTAGTGTAGTACAGGCCAGGGGAGGTTAGTGTAGTACAGGCCAGGGGAGGTTAGTGTAGTACAGGCCAGGGGAGGTTAGTGTAGTACAGGCCAGGGGAGGTTAGTGTAGTACAGGGGAGGTTAGTGTAGTACAGACCAGGGGAGGTTAGTGTAGTACAGGCCAGGGGAGGTTAGTGTAGTACAGGCCAGGGGAGGTGAGTGTAGTACAGACCAGGGGAGGTTAGTGTGTACAGTCCAGGGGAGGTTAGTGTAGTACAGGCCAGGGGAGGTTAGTGTAGTACAGGCCAGGGGAGGTTAGTGTAGTACAGGGGAGGTTAGTGTAGTACAGGCCAGGGGAGGTTAGTGTAGTACAGGGGAGGTTAGCGTAGTACAGGCCAAGGGAGGTTAGTGTAGTACAGGGGAGGGGAGGTTAGTATAGTACAGGCCAGGGGAGGTTAGTGTAGTACAGGCCAGGGGAGGTTAGTGTAGTACAGACCAGGGGAGATTAGTGTAGTACAGACCAGGGGAGGTTAGTGTAGTACAGACCAGGGGAGGTTAGTGTAGTACAGGCCAGGGGAGGTTAGTGTAGTACAGGCCAGGGGAGGTTAGTGTAGTACAGGCCAGGGGAGGATAGTGTAGTACAGGCCAGGGGAGGATAGTGTAGTACAGGCCAGGGGAGGTTAGTGTAGTACAGTGGAGGGGAGGTTAGTGTAGTACAGGGGATGGGAGGTTAGTGTAGTACAGGCGATGTTAGTGTAGTACAGGCCAGGGGAGGTTAGTGTAGTACAGACCAGGGGAGGTTAGTGTAGTACAGACCAGGGGAGGTTAGTGTAGTACAGGGGAGGGGAGGTTAGTGTAGTACAGGGGAGGTTAGTGTAGTACAGGCCAGGGGAGGTTAGTGTAGTACAGACCAGGGGAGGTTAGTGTAGTACAGGCCAGGGGAGGTTAGTGTAGTACAGGGGAGGTTAGTGTAGTACAGGGGAGGTTAGTGTAGTACAGGGGAGGTTAGTGTAGTACAGGCCAGGGGAGGTTAGTGTAGTACAGGCCAGGGGAGGTTAGTGTAGTACAGGCCAGGGGAGGTTAGTGTAGTACAGACCAGGGGAGGTTAGTGTAGTACAGGCCAGGGGAGGTTAGCGTAGTACAGGCCAGGGGAGGTTAGTGTAGTACAGGCCAGGGGAGGTTAGCGTAGTACAGGCCAGGGGAGGTTAGCGTAGTATAGGCCAGGGGAGGTTAGTGTAGTACAGACCAGGGGAGGTTAGTGTAGTACAGGGGAGGTTAGTGTAGTACAGGCCAGGGGAGGTTAGTGTAGTACAGACCAGGGGAGGTTAGTGTAGTACAGGCCAGGGGAGGTTAGTGTAGTACAGGCCAGGGGAGGTTAGTGTAGTACAGGCCAGGGGAGGTTAGTGTAGTACAGGCCAGGGGAGGTTAGTGTAGTACAGGGGAGGGGAGGTGAGTGTAGTACAGACCAGGGGAGGTGAGTGTAATACAGACCAGGGGAGGTTAGTGTGTACAGTCCAGGGGAGGTTAGTGTAGTACAGGCCAGGGGAGGTTAGTGTAGTACAGGCCAGGGGAGGTTAGTGTAGTACAGGGGAGGTTAGTGTAGTACAGGCCAGGGGAGGTTAGTGTAGTACGGGCCAGGGGAGGTTAGTGTAGTACAGGGGAGGTTAGCGTAGTACAGGCCAAGGGAGGTTAGTGTAGTACAGGGGAGGGGAGGTTAGTATAGTACAGGCCAGGGGAGGTTAGTGTAGTACAGGCCAGGGGAGGTTAGTGTAGTACAGACCAGGGGAGGTTAGTGTAGTACAGACCAGGGGAGGTTAGTGTAGTACAGACCAGGGGAGGTTAGTGTAGTACAGGCCAGGGGAGGTTAGTTTAGTACAGGCCAGGGGAGGTTAGTGTAGTACAGGCCAGGGGAGGATAGTGTAGTACAGGCCAGGGGAGGATAGTGTAGTACAGGCCAGGGGAGGTTAGTGTAGTACAGGGGAGGGGAGGTTAGTGTAGTACAGGGGAGGGGAGGTTAGTGTAGTACAGGCGATGTTAGTGTAGTACAGGCCAAGGGAGGTTAGTGTAGTACAGACCAGGGGAGGTTAGTTTAGTACAGACCAGGGGAGGTTAGTGTAGTACAGGGGAGGTTAGTGTAGTACAGGCCAGGGGAGGTTAGTGTAGTACAGGGGAGGGGAGGTTAGTGTAGTACAGAGCAGGGGAGGTTAGTGTAGTACAGACCAGGGGAGGTTAGTGTAGTACAGACCAGGGGAGGTTAGTGTAGTACAGGCCAGGGGAGGTTAGTGTAGTACAGGGGAGGGGAGGTTAGTGTAGTACAGACCAGGGGAGGTTAGTGTAGTACAGACCAGGGGAGGTTAGTGTAGTACAGGGGAGGGGAGGTTAGTGTAGTACAGGGGAGGGGAGGTTAGTGTAGTACAGGGGAGGTTAGTGTAGTACAGGCCAGGGGAGGTTAGTGTAGTACAGGGGAGGTTAGTGTAGTACAGGGGAGGTTAGTGTAGTACAGGCCAGGGGAGGTTAGTGTAGTACAGGCCAGGGGAGGTTAGTGTAGTACAGACCAGGGGAGGTTAGTGTAGTACAGACCAGGGGAGGTTAGTGTAGTACAGGGGAGGGGAGGTTAGTGTAGTACAGGGGAGGTTAGTGTAGTACAGGCCAGGGGAGGTTAGTGTAGTACAGACCAGGGGAGGTTAGTGTAGTACAGGCCAGGGGAGGTTAGTGTAGTACAGGGGAGGTTAGTGTAGTACAGGGGAGGTTAGTGTAGTACAGGGGAGGTTAGTGTAGTACAGGCCAGGGGAGGTTAGTGTAGTACAGGCCAGGGGAGGTTAGTGTAGTACAG
The DNA here is from genome assembly GCF_016432855.1 of Salvelinus namaycush. NCBI lineage: Eukaryota > Metazoa > Chordata > Actinopteri > Salmoniformes > Salmonidae > Salvelinus > Salvelinus namaycush. The sequence continues at coordinate 2,136,980 of NC_052336.1, forward strand.
GCCAGGGGAGGTTAGTGTAGTACAGACCAGGGGAGGTTAGTGTAGTACAGGCCAGGGGAGGTTAGCGTAGTACAGGCCATGGGAGGTTAGTGTAGTACAGGCCAGGGGAGGTTAGCGTAGTACAGGCCAGGGGAGGTTAGCGTAGTATAGGCCAGGGGAGGTTAGTGTAGTACAGACCAGGGGAGGTTAGTGTAGTACAGGGGAGGTTAGTGTAGTACAGACCAGGGGAGGTTAGTGTAGTACAGGCCAGGGGAGGTTAGTGTAGTACAGGCCAGGGGAGGTTAGTGTAGTACAGGCCAGGGGAGGTTAGTGTAGTACAGGCCAGGGGAGGTTAGTGTAGTACAGGGGAGGGGAGGTTAGTATAGTACAGGCCAGGGGAGGTTAGTGTAGTACAGGGGAGGGGAGGTTAGTGTAGTACAGACCAGGGGAGGTTAGTGTAGTACAGACCAGGGGAGGTTAGTGTAGTACAGGCCAGGGGAGGTTAGTGTAGTACAGGCCAGGGGAGGTTAGTGTAGTACAGGGGAGGTTAGTGTAGTACAGACCAGGGGAGGTTAGTGTAGTATAGACCAGGTGAGGTTAGTGTAGTACAGACCAGGGGAGGTTAGTGTAGTACAGGGGAGGGGAGGTTAGTGTAGTACAGACCAGGGGAGGTTAGTGTAGTACAGACCAGGGGAGGTTAGTGTAGTACAGGGGAGGGGAGGTTAGTGTAGTACAGGGGAGGGGAGGTTAGTGTAGTACAGGGGAGGGGAGGGTAGTGTAGTACAGGCCAGGGGAGGTTAGTGTAGTACAGGGGAGGGGAGGTTAGTGTAGTACAGGCCAGGGGAGGTTAGTGTAGTACAGGCCAGGGGAGGTTAGTGTAGTACAGGCCAGGGGAGGTTAGTGTAGTACAGACCAGGGGAGGTTAGTGTAGTACAGGGGAGGGGAGGTTAGTGTAGTACAGACCAGGGGAGGTTAGTGTAGTACAGACCAGGGGAGGTTAGTGTAGTACAGACCAGGGGAGGTTAGTGTAGTACAGGGGAGGGGAGGTTAGTGTAGTACAGGGGAGGTTAGTGTAGTACAGACCAGGGGAGGTTAGTGTAGTACAGGCCAGTGGAGGTTAGTGTAGTACAGGGGAGGTTAGTGTAGTACAGGCCAGGGGAGGTTAGTGTAGTACAGACCAGGGCAGGTTAGTGTAGTACAGGGGAGGTTAGTGTAGTACAGGCCAGGGGAGGTTAGTGTAGTACAGGGGAGGTTAGTGTAGTACAGGCCAGGGGAGGTTAGTGTAGTACAGGCCAGGGGAGGTTAGTGTAGTACAGGCCAGGGGAGGATAGTGTAGTACAGACCAGGGGAGGTTAGTGTAGTACAGGCCAGGGGAGGATAGTGTAGTACAGGGGAGGTTAGTGTAGTACAGGCCAGGGGAGGTTAGTGTAGTACAGACCAGGGGAGGTTAGTGTAGTACAGACCAGGGGAGGTTAGTGTAGTACAGGCCAGGGGAGGTTAGTGTAGTACAGACCAGGGGAGGTTAGTGTAGTACAGGCCAGGGGAGGTTAGTGTAGTACAGGCCAGGGGAGGTTAGTGTAGTACAGGCCAGGGGAGGTTAGTGTAGTACAGGGGAGGTTAGTGTAGTACAGACCAGGGGAGGTTGGTGTAGTACAGGCCAGGGGAGGTTAGTGTAGTACAGGCCAGGGGAGGTTAGTGTAGTACAGGCCAGGGGAGGTGAGTGTAGTACAGACCAGGGGAGGTTAGTGTGTACAGTCCAGGGGAGGTTATTGTAGTACAGGCCAGGGGAGGTTAGTGTAGTACAGGCCAGGGGAGGTTAGTGTAGTACAGGGGAGGTTAGTGTAGTACAGGCCAGGGGAGGTTAGTGTAGTACGGGCCAGGGGAGGTTAGTGTAGTACAGGGGAGGTTAGCGTAGTAAGGGAACTCCCCCCTCAATTGTACAAAATAACATGGCAACTTATTGGCACCGAGCGGACCATATACACAATGGGATTGTGTGGGATTTCACATTACATCCGGCGCTGTTTCGTCCAAAGTTGATGGCAAATGCCATATTGCAAATGAGCTGTGTAACACTCCAAAATTCCTATAGTGGGCGAGTTTGTTCTATCTAAATTTTTCATAGGCCTTTTGTAACGCAAGTCAAGACCCCAGAGCCAAATTTTGAAATTTTGAAAGTTTTGGCAAAAACTTATCACCCCCTTAAAAAAGTGCTTTCTGGACCGTTTTTCGAAATATTTTCGATTTTTATGTCAATTACACATGTGTAAGAACTGTATGAAAATACTTTTGTCAAATTTTATTAACATAATTTTTTGGACATTTTTATTTGGACTTAAGGAATTTGTTTTGTGCATTTGGAATGTGATTTCATAGGAAGTCAAAAGTCAAAAGTCAAAAATGTCAAAAATTTGGAAAAAACGTATCACCCCCTTTAAAAAAGTGCTTTCTGGACCGTTTTTCGAAATTCTTTCAATTTTTATGTCAATTACACATGTGTAAGAACTGTATGAAAATACTTTTGTCAAATTTTATTAACATAATTTTTAGGACATTTTTATTTGGACTTAAGGAATTTGTTTTGTGCATTTGGAATGTGATTTCATAGGAAGTCAAAAGTCAAAAGTCAAAAGTCAAAAATGTCAAAAATTTGGAAAAAACGTATAACCTCCTTTAAAAAAGTGCTTTCTGGACCGTTTTTTGAAATTCTTTCGATTTTTAGGTCAATTACACATGTATAAGAACTGTATGAAGATACTTTAGTCACATTTTATTATCATAATTTTTTTGAAATGTTTACTTGTACTTAAGGAATATGTTTTGTGCATTTGCAATCTGATTTAATATGAAGTCAAAAATGTGAATAAATTAGAAAAAACTTATCAACCCCTTTAAAAAAGTGCTTTTTGGATTTCATAGTTGAAAATAACATTTTGTTTTTAAAAGGCCAAAATGAAGCATTTAAAACCGTTTTGAAAAATGACGCCTGGTAACCCAAAACATGAAACAGAATATTTTTTGACTTTTTTTGGAAACCTCCTTAAATCACTCAGGCCGGACCCCCATTGACTCGAGAAGAAAAAACAAAACAAAAATTCCAGAAGAAAAAACAGAATATTTTCTGACTTTTTTTGAAAACCTCCATAAATCACTCAGGCCAGCACACATTGATTTTTGGCCGAAGAATAGTGCTCCCAGAGCGGGTATGGAAGTCTGGATGCCCCCTAAAAGCAATTTCAACCATGGCACCTGGTAACCCAAAAAAATACCAGGTGCACGAAAAGTTTGGACTTAGAATATTTTTTGAGTTTTTTGGAAAAACTCCATAAATACTCAGGCCATTGACTTGAGAAGAAAAAACATAAAATATTTTCCATGAAAAAAAACAGAATATTTTCTGACTTTTTATTTTTCTGACTCCATCCTTGCTGTGTGTGTCTGTGTGTGTGTGTGTGAGCTTTTCTTTGACATCTGTTTAGAGAAATGACTGATTTACAGTTCATGAAGGTTGCCTAATCACATACTTAAAGTTTTGGAAAGATCTGACTTTTTTAACCCTTTGAAACAGCACCTATGACCCCATTTTAAGGCACTTCCGGTTGTCACAGGAAGCTATAAGTAAATACCTATCCTGATCGTGGTATGCTTTTACAGAATCCTGAGTTTTAAGTCTATACGTTAAGAACTGACTAATTTACACAGGGTTGAATGCACTATAAATCACAAACTGCTGGTTGGGTATGGCAAAACACTTTTAGGGTGATTTTATCACTTCCGGTTGCTCCAGGAAGCTTAGAATCAACACAGGTAGACCTCATAGTGGCTTGATGGATTGTCATTGAAGACAGGTTCATAAGACATTCATAACCCACATAGGGTTTATTTAAAGAATGCACGTTACATTTGCATATGATTCAACAGTGAAAAACAACACATCATATTGCAAACATAACACACTGTTGAATCATATTGCAAACACACACTGTTATATTTGCAATATGATGTGTTGAATCATATTGCAAACATAACACACAGTGTTACATTTGTAATATGATGTGTTGAATCATATTGCAAACATAACACACAGTGTTACATTTGCAATATGATGTGTTGAATCATATTGCAAACATAACACACAGTGTTACATTTGTAATATGATGTGTTGAATCATATTGCAAACATAACACACAGTGTTACATTTGCAATATGATGTGTTGAATCATATTGCAAATGTAACGTGCATTCTTTAAATACTTTAGAAATACAAAATTGAACGTCCTGATGACCTCAGGATGGCCGGGCAGTGTTAGTGGTTCCTCTCCATTGCTCGTTGCGTGGAAATTTCATCATGTCGATTTTGGTGATGGTACCCCCCCGTTGAAACATATTGCAAATGCACAAAAGTCAACTAGCAAGTCAGTGTCCATCAGTCAATTGGATATTGTCAGACACCAAACTGATACCATCTGACACTAAACTCACTTTTTCCAACTCCTTTAGAAGCCAACTATAACATATTTCAGAGCAGGCCCAAAATTCACAGCGCCTTCCATTTAAACCATAATAAAACAAATAATACGTAGTTATGTTCTAGCTGCGGGTCCAGTTCTCACATTATGTTTAGCCCTATGTGAGGCGACCTCGAATCCCAAGTTTCGGCTCGATAGGTCATTCGGTGCCCGAGCAATACCTTAATTGGTGCTGAAAATCCACTTTTTTCATTGCCTTGCTACGGGGTCCTTGAATGAGCAATCAAACAGGCTCGTTGGGGTCTGACTCTATGGGCCGAGCCGGTTTCAATGCACCTAGTCTTGAGACTCTGGGACTTTTCTAAATGTTGTCAGTTTTGTTGAGCTGAAAATGAATTGAAAACATAGCAAATACACGAGGCTGTTTATCGGTCTGAGAACCTTCTAGAGCCACATAACTCACCGTGCACAATCAACCTGAGGTCTAGAACAGGTTTCCAAAGTTTCAGAACTCTAGGTCTGACGGTTCTTTAAAAGTTGGAACAAAAGTAACTACCACAGGCACTGTCTGCCTCTTAGCCCCTCAGTGTGTCCCTCCATCATTTCTGTTTGGGTGTGTAAATTTTTCTTTGAAATCTGATGGGACTAATGACTGATTTACAGTTCAGGAGGGTTGCCTAATCACAAATATGAAGTTTTGGAAAGATTTGACATTTTTAACCCTTCAAAACAGCCCATTTGACACCAATTATGGCACTTCCGGTTGGCACAGGAAGCTGTAAGTAAACACATATACTCACTGGAGTATGCTGTTAGAGAATCCTGAGTTTTAAGTCTATATGTTAAAAATTGACTGATTTACATAGGGCTGAATGCACTATGCAGGGTTGAATGCACTATAAATCACAAACTGCTGGTTGGGTATGGCAAAACACTTTTAGGGTGATTTTATCACTTCCGGTTGCTCCAGGAAGCTTAGAATCGACACAGGTAGACCTCATGGTGGCCTGATGGACTGACATCAAAGACAGGTTCATAAGACATTCATAACCCACATAGGCTTTAGGTTGAATTTAGAGGTGCAGTCAATGTATTCCAATGGGGAGACATTTCATTGTAAACTATTTGATGTAAACACCTTCTTTTAACTGTTAAGGGTTAATGCCACAAGGTCAAGGTTAGGCTTGCACAGATCGGGAGGACCTTAAGAACATTCCTGAGGTGAAATTGTGTTTCTAACCTTAACGGTTCTCTCTCTGTGTCCCAAAAGCAAATAAAATTGACATTGAGGTCAAAGGGTCATTTGGGTCCGTTCTCTTGTAACGGTCGCTGCGCTCAGACCGAGCGAGCTACGGTCAAGCGGGGCATCTCGTTGAACTCGGCACGGCCTGGAGATAATAGTAATGCCATTGCAGGCTTTGTGTGTCGTTAAGCACCGTACTTTTTCACTCCATCATTGCTTTGTGTGTGTGTTTGTGTGTGAGAGAGAGCTTTCCTTTGACATCTGCTTAGAGAAATGACTGATTTACAGTTCATGAGGGTTGTCTAATCACACAAATGAAGTTTTGAAAAGTTCTGACCTTTTTAACCCTTCGAAACAGCACCATGACACCATTTTAAGGCACTTCCGGTTGGCACAGGAAGCTATAGGTAAACACATATCTTGACTGGGGTATGCTGTTACAGAATCCTGAGTTTTAAGTCTATACGTTAAGAATTGACTGATCTACATAGGGTTGAATGCAGTGATTTTCAAAATTGCAAGTCATGTATATCTGGACACTTTTTAGGGTGATTTTAACCACTTCCGGTTGCTCCAGGTAGCATATAATCAACACAGGTAGACCTCATAGTAGCCTGATGGATTGTTATCAAAGACAGGTTCATAAGACATTCATAACCCACATAGGCTTCAGGTTGAATTTAGAGGAGCAGTCAATGTATTCCTATGGGGCGAAATGTCATTGTAAACTGTTTGATGTAAACGCCTTCTTTTAACTGTGAAGGGTTAATGCCACAAGGTCAAGGTTAGGCTTGCACAGATCGGGAGGACCTTAGGATTGTTCCTGAGGTGAAATTGTGCTTCTAACCTTAACGGTTCTCTCTCTGTCTCCCAAAATCAAAGAAAATTGACATTGAGGTCAAAAGGTCATTTGTGTCCGTTCTCTTGTAACGGTCGCTGCGCTCAGACCGAGCGAGCTACGGTCAAGCGGGGCATCCCGTTGAACTCGGCACGGCCTGGAGAATATTATGATGTCATTTTAGTGGTGATTTCAGAATGCTATTTTGGTGCATTCATGGAAGGCGCTGTGAATTTTGGGCCTGCTCTGAAATATGTGATAGTTGGCTTCTAAAGGAGTTGTAAAAAGTGAGTTTGGAGTCAGATGGTATCAGTTTGGTGTCTGAAAATATCTAATTGACTGATGGACACTTGCTAGTTGACTTTTGTTGACACTTGCTAGTTGACTTGCTAGTTGACTTTTGTACATTTGCAATATGTTTCAACGCGGGGGTACCATGAGGAAAAAGCGACACGATGAAATTTCACGCAACGAGCGTTGGAGAGGAACCACTATCACTGCCCGGCCATCCTGAGGTCATCAGGACGTTGACTTTTGTATTTCTAAAGTATTTAAAGAATGCACGTTACATTTGCAATATGATTCAACATCACATCATATTGCAAATGTAACGTGCATTTGCAATATGATGTGATGTTGAATCATATTGCAAATGTAACGTACATTCTCTTAAATACTTTAGAAATGCAAAAGTCAACGGTCTGATGACCTCAGGATGGCCGGGCAGTGATAGTGGTTCCTCTCCATCGCTCGTTTCGTGAAATTTCATCATGTCGCTTTTTCCTCATGGTACCTCCCCGTTGAAACATATTGCAAATGTACAAAAGTCAACGAGCAAGTCAGTGTCCATCAGTCAAATAGATATTTTCAGACACCAAACTGATACCATCTGACTCCAAACTCACTTTTTCCAACTCCTTTAGATGCCAACTATAACATATTTCAGAGCAGGCCCAAAATTCACAGCGCCTTCTATTTAAACCATAATAAAACAAATAATACGTAGTTATGTTCTAGCTGCGGGTCCAGTTCACACATTATGTTTAGCCCTATGTGAGGCGACCTCGAATCCCAAGTTTCGGCTCGATAGGTCATTCGGTGCCCGAGCAAAACCCTAATTGGTGCTGAAATTCCACTTTTTTCATTGCCTTGCTACGGGGTCCTTGAATGAGCAATCAAACAGGCTTGTTGGGGTCTGTCTCTATGGGCCGAGCCAGTTTCAACGCACCTAGTCTTGAGACTCTGGGACTTTTCTAAATGTCGTCCGTTTCGTTGAGGTCAAAATGAATTGAAAACATGGCAAATACACGATGCTTTTTATCGATCCGAGAACCTTCTAGAGCCATATAATTCACCGTGCACAATCGACCTGAGGTCTAGAACAGGTTTGTAAATTTTCAGAACTCTAGGTCTGACGGTTCTTTAAAAGTTGGAACAAAAGTAACTACTGCAGGCACTGTCTGCCTCTTAGCCCCTCAGTGTGTCCCTCCATCATTTCTGTGTCGGTGTGTATTTTTATTTTTTTAATCTGATGGGATGAAGGACTGATTTACAGTTCATGAGGGTTGTCTATTCACATATATGAAGTTTTGGAAAGATTTTACATTTTTAACCCTTCGAAACAGCCCATTTGACACCAGTTATGGCACTTCCGGTTGTCACAGGAAGCTATAAATAAACACATATCATCACTGGAGTAGGCTGTTACAGAATCCTGAGTTTTAAGTCTGTATGTTAAAAATTGACTGATTTACATAGGGCTGAATGCACTATTTCTCTCAAACTGCAGGTTGGCTATGGCAAACACTTTTAGGGTGATTTAACCACTTCCGGTTGCTCCAGGAAGCTTAGAATCAACACAGGTAGACCTCATGGTGGCCTGATGGACTGACATCAAAGACAGGTTCATAAGACATTCATAACCCACATAGGCTTTAGGTTGAATTTAGAGGTGCAGTCAATGTATTCCAATGGGGAGACATTTCATTGTAAACTATTTGATGTAAACACCTTCTTTTAACTGTTAAGGGTTAATGCCACAAGGTCAAGGTTAGGCTTGCACAGATCGGGAGGACCTTAGGATTGTTCCTGAGGTGAAATTGTGCTTCTAACCTTAACGGTTCTCTCTCTGTCTCCCAAAAGCAAATAAAATTGACATTGAGGTCAAAGGGTCATTCGTGTCCGTCTTCTTGTAACGGTCGCTGCGCTCAGACCGAGCGAGCTACGGTCAAGCGGGGCATCTCGTTGAACTCGGCACGGCCTGGAGATAATAGTAATGCCATTGCAGGCTTTGTGTGTCTTTAAGCACCGTACTTTTTCACTCCATCATAGCTTTTTGTGTGTGTGTGTGTTTGTGTGAGAGAGCTTTTCTTTGACATCTGTTTGGAGAAATGACTGATTACAGTTCATGAGGGTTGTCTAATCACACAAGTGAAGTTTTGAAAAGATCTGACCTTATTACCCTTCAAACCTGACCCTATGGCACCATTTTAAGGTACTTCCAGTTGACATAGGAAGCTGAAAGTGAACACATACCCTCCTTGGGGTAGGCTCTTATATAATATTGAGTTTTAAGTCTTTATGTTAAGAACTGACTTATTTAAAGAGGGTTAAATGAGTGTGTGTTATTTCATAAAATCATATAAAATCACAGGATTCTCGCAGAGCATCGAGACCCACTTTAAAAATGTACGTCTGAACACACTGCAACTGGATCTGTGATTTTTTTGAAAAAAAAATTCCTCTTTGTGAACATCACCAAACGGTCAATGTATATTTTCTCTTAAATTACGATAGATAAATGGCTGGTTCTTTTTTTCCTGACACCGTATGCTTATGTACTTTGACATGAAGCGGTCAAATTAGCACCCTACTTGCGTTTTAACCCTTTAATCCCAGAAAAATGGCCATAACTCAAAAAGCGCCGAGGTCTCGACGCCATCTCGTTCGGGGCCAACTGCCCATTACTCCAAACCTACGCTCGCCGAGTTTCGTCTTCGAAATATTTTCAGTTTAGGAGAAAAGGCCGCGCTCGTTTGCCACGTGCTCGTGCGCTTGCAATACGATTTATTTTCCCTCTTGTGGGAATTTTCGAGAATGCGGAAAAAAGTCAAAAATTTGTCATTTTTATAAAACGGAAACCGAAAGTCCGAGACGTTTTTTTGGGTGACTTCCTGAAAGAGCTCTCCGCCGCCCACGGCCCGACGCCGTCCGCGATTTTCTGCGACGTCGCAAGACGTCAGGTAAGGGACCGTACATTTGCAATGGGACTTTCTTCACTAACCATATGGCTCCCGTCTCAGACTTCCCTTAAGGTATGTACAGGCCAAGGGAGGTTAGTGTAGTACAGGGGAGGGGAGGTTAGTATAGTACAGGCCAGGGGAGGTTAGTGTAGTACAGGCCAGGGGAGGTTAGTGTAGTACAGACCAGGGGAGGTTAGTGTAGTACAGACCAGGGGAGGTTAGTGTAGTACAGACCAGGGGAGGTTAGTGTAGTACAGGCCAGGGGAGGTTAGTGTAGTACAGGCCAGGGGAGGTTAGTGTAGTACAGGCCAGGGGAGGATAGTGTAGTACAGGCCAGGGGAGGATAGTGTAGTACAGGCCAGGGGAGGTTAGTGTAGTACAGTGGAGGGGAGGTTAGTGTAGTACAGGGGAGGGGAGGTTAGTGTAGTACAGGCGATGTTAGTGTAGTACAGGCCAAGGGAGGTTAGTGTAGTACAGACCAGGGGAGGTTAGTTTAGTACAGACCAGGGGAGGTTAGTGTAGTACAGGGGAGGTTAGTGTAGTACAGGCCAGGGGAGGTTAGTGTAGTACAGACCAGGGGAGGTTAGTATAGTACAGGCCAGGGGAGGTTAGTGTAGTACAGGGGAGGGGAGGTTAGTGTAGTACAGACCAGGGGAGGTTAGTGTAGTACAGACCAGGGGAGGTTAGTGTAGTACAGACCAGGGGAGGTTAGTGTAGTACAGGCCATGGGAGGTTAGTGTAGTACAGGGGAGGGGAGGTTAGTGTAGTACAGACCAGGGGAGGTTAGTGTAGTACAGACCAGGGGAGGTTAGTGTAGTACAGACCAGGGGAGGTTAGTGTAGTACAGGCCAGGGGAGGTTAGTGTAGTACAGGCCAGGGGAGGTTAGTGTAGTACAGGGGAGGGGAGGTTAGTGTAGTACAGACCAGGGGAGGTTAGTGTAGTACAGACCAGGGGAGGTTAGTGTAGTACAGGGGAGGGGAGGTTAGTGTAGTACAGGGGAGGGGAGGTTAGTGTAGTACAGGGGAGGTTAGTGTAGTACAGGCCAGGGGAGGTTAGTGTAGTACAGGGGAGGTTAGTGTAGTACAGGGGAGGTTAGTGTAGTACAGGCCAGGGGAGGTTAGTGTAGTACAGGCCAGGGGAGGTTAGTGTAGTACAGACCAGGGGAGGTTAGTGTAGTACAGACCAGGGGAGGTTAGTGTAGTACAGGGGAGGGGAGGTTAGTGTAGTACAGGGGAGGTTAGTGTAGTACAGGCCAGGGGAGGTTAGTGTAGTACAGACCAGGGGAGGTTAGTGTAGTACAGGCCAGGGGAGGTTAGTGTAGTACAGGGGAGGTTAGTGTAGTACAGGGGAGGTTAGTGTAGTACAGGGGAGGTTAGTGTAGTACAGGCCAGGGGAGGTTAGTGTAGTACAGGCCAGGGGAGGTTAGTGTAGTACAGACCAGGGGAGGTTAGTGTAGTACAGGCCAGGGGAGGTTAGCGTAGTACAGGCCAGGGGAGGTTAGTGTAGTACAGGCCAGGGGAGGTTAGCGTAGTACAGGCCAGGGGAGGTTAGCGTAGTATAGACCAGGGGAGGTTAGTGTAGTACAGACCAGGGGAGGTTAGTGTAGTACAGGGGAGGTTAGTGTAGTACAGGCCAGGGGAGGTTAGTGTAGTACAGACCAGGGGAGGTTAGTGTAGTACAGGCCAGGGGAGGTTAGTGTAGTACAGGCCAGGGGAGGTTAGTGTAGTACAGGCCAGGGGAGGTTAGTGTAGTACAGGCCAGGGGAGGTTAGTGTAGTACAGGGGAGGGGAGGTTAGTATAGTACAGGCCAGGGGAGGTTAGTGTAGTACAGGGGAGGGGAGGTTAGTGTAGTACAGACCAGGGGAGGTTAGTGTAGTACAGACCAGGGGAGGTTAGTGTAGTACAGGCCAGGGGAGGTTAGTGTAGTACAGGCCAGGGGAGGTTAGTGTAGTACAGGGGAGGTTAGTGTAGTACAGACCAGGGGAGGTTAGTGTAGTATAGACCAGGGGAGGTTAGTGTAGTACAGACCAGGGGAGGTTAGTGTAGTACAGGGGAGGGGAGGTTAGTGTAGTACAGACCAGGGGAGGTTAGTGTAGTACAGACCAGGGGAGGTTAGTGTAGTACAGGGGAGGGGAGGTTAGTGTAGTACAGGGGAGGGGAGGTTAGTGTAGTACAGGGGAGGGGAGGGTAGTGTAGTACAGGCCAGGGGAGGTTAGTGTAGTACAGGGGAGGGGAGGTTAGTGTAGTACAGGGGAGGTTAGTGTAGTACAGGCCAGGGGAGGTTAGTGTAGTACAGGGGAGGTTAGTGTAGTACAGGCCAGGGGAGGTTAGTGTAGTACAGGGGAGGTTAGTGTAGTACAGGCCAGGGGAGGTTAGTGTAGTACAGACCAGGGGAGGTTAGTGTAGTACAGGCCAGGGGAGGTTAGTGTAGTACAGGCCAGGGGAGGTTAGTGTAGTACAGGCCAGGGGAGGTTAGTGTAGTACAGACCAGGGGAGGGTAGTGTAGTACAGGGGAGGTTAGTGTAGTACAGGCCAGGGGAGGTTAGTGTAGTACAGGCCAGGGGAGGTTAGTGTAGTACAGACCAGGGGAGGTTAGTGTAGTACAGACCAGGGGAGGTTAGTGTAGTACAGGCCAGGGGAGGTTAGTGTAGTACAGACCAGGGGAGGTTAGTGTAGTACAGGCCAGGGGAGGTTAGTGTAGTACAGACCAGGGGAGGTTAGTGTAGTACAGGCCAGGGGAGGTTAGTGTAGTACAGACCAGGGGAGGTTAGTGTAGTACAGACCAGGGGAGGTTAGTGTAGTACAGGCCAGGGGAGGTTAGCGTAGTACAGGCCAGGGGAGGTTAGTGTAGTACAGGGGAGGTTAGTGTAGTACAGACCAGGGGAGGTTAGTGTAGTACAGGGGAGGTTAGTGTAGTACAGGCCAGGGGAGGTTAGTGTAGTACAGGCCAGGGGAGGTTAGTGTAGTACAGACCAGGGGAGGTTAGTGTAGTACAGGCCGGGGGAGGTTAGTGTAGTACAGGGGAGGTTAGTGTAGTACAGACCAGGGGAGGTTAGTGTAGTACAGACCAGGGGAGGTTAGTGTAGTACAGGGGAGGTTAGTGTAGTACAGGCCAGGGGAGGTTAGTGTAGTACAGGGGAGGTTAGTATAGTACAGGGGAGGTTAGTGTAGTACAGACCAGGGGAGGTTAGTGTAGTACAGACCAGGGGAGGTTAGTGTAGTACAGGCCAGGGGAGGTTAGTGTAGTACAGACCAGGGGAGGTTAGTGTAGTACAGGCCAGGGGAGGTTAGTGTAGTACAGGGGAGGTTAGTGTAGTACAGGGGAGGTTAGTGTAGTACAGGGGAGGTTAGTGTAGTACAGGCCAGGGGAGGTTAGTGTAGTACAGGGGAGGTTAGTGTAGTACAGACCAGGGGAGGTTAGTGTAGTACAGGGGAGGGGAGGTTAGTGTAGTACAGGGGAGGTTAGTGTAGTACAGGCCAGGGGAGGTTAGTGTAGTACAGACCAGGGGAGGTTAGTGTAGTACAGGCCAGGGGAGGTTAGTGTAGTACAGGGGCGGTTAGTGTAGTACAGGGGAGGTTAGTGTAGTACAGGGTAGGTTAGTGTAGTACAGGCCAGGGGAGGTTAGTGTAGTACAGGCCAGGGGAGGTTAGTGTAGTACAGACCAGGGGAGGTTAGTGTAGTACAGGCCAGGGGAGGTTAGCGTAGTACAGGCCAGGGGAGGTTAGTGTAGTACAGGCCAGGGGAGGTTAGCGTAGTACAGGCCAGGGGAGGTTAGCGTAGTATAGGCCAGGGGAGGTTAGTGTAGTACAGACCAGGGGAGGTTAGTGTAGTACAGGGGAGGTTAGTGTAGTACAGGCCAGGGGAGGTTAGTGTAGTACAGACCAGGGGAGGTTAGTGTAGTACAGGCCAGGGGAGGTTAGTGTAGTACAGACCAGGGGAGGTTAGTGTAGTACAGACCAGGGGAGGTTAGTGTAGTACAGGCCAGGGGAGGTTAGTGTAGTACAGGCCAGGGGAGGTTAGTGTAGTACAGGGGAGGTTAGTGTAGTACAGACCAGGGGAGGTTAGTGTACTATAGACCAGGGGAGGTTAGTGTAGTACAGACCAGGGGAGGTTAGTGTAGTACAGGGGAGGGGAGGTTAGTGTAGTACAGACCAGGGGAGGTTAGTGTAGTACAGACCAGGGGAGGTTAGTGTAGTACAGGGGAGGGGAGGTTAGTGTAGTACAGGCCAGGGGAGGTTAGTGTAGTACAGGCCAGGGGAGGTTAGTGTAGTACAGGCCAGGGGAGGATAGTGTAGTACAGGCCAGGGGAGGATAGTGTAGTACAGGCCAGGGGAGGTTAGTGTAGTACAGTGGAGGGGAGGTTAGTGTAGTACAGGGGATGGGAGGTTAGTGTAGTACAGGCGATGTTAGTGTAGTACAGGCCAGGGGAGGTTAGTGTAGTATAACAGACCAGGGGAGGTTAGTGTAGTACAGACCAGGGGAGGTTAGTGTAGTACAGGGGAGGGGAGGTTAGTGTAGTACAGGGGAGGGGAGTTAGTGTAGTACAGGGGAGGGGGAGGGTTAGTGTAGTACAGGGGAGGTTAGTGTAGTAAAGGCCAGGTGAGGTTAGTGTAGTACAGGGGGAGGTTAGTGTAGTACAGGCCAGGGAGGTTAGTGTAGTACAGACCAGGGGGAGGTTAGTGTAGTACAGACCAGGGGGAGGTTAGTGTAGTACAGGCCAGGGGAGTTAGTGTAGTACAGGGGAGGTTTTGTAGTACATGCCGGGGAGAGGTGAGTGTAGTAACCGGACCAGGGGAGGTTAGGTAGTACAACAGGAGGGTTAGTGTATACAGACCAGGGGAGGTTAGTGTAGTACAAGACCAGGGGAGGTTAGTGTAGTACAGACCAGGGGAGGTTAGTAGTAGTACAGGCCAGGGGAGGTTAGTGTAGTTACAGACCAGGGGAGGGTTAGTGTAGTACAGGCCAGGGGAGGTTAGTGTAGTACAGACCAGGGAGGTTAGTGTAGTACAGGCCAGGGGAGGTTAGTGTAGTACAGACCAGGGGAGGTTAGTGTAGTACAGACCAGGGGAGGTTAGTGTAGTACAGGCCAGGGGAGGTTAGCGTAGTACAGGCCAGGGGAGGTTAGTGTAGTACAGGGGAGGTTAGTGTAGTACAGACCAGGGGAGGTTAGTGTAGTACAGGGGAGGTTAGTGTAGTACAGGCCAGGGGAGGTTAGTGTAGTACAGGCCAGGGGAGGTTAGTGTAGTACAGACCAGGGGAGGTTAGTGTAGTACAGGCCGGGGGAGGTTAGTGTAGTACAGGGGAGGTTAGTGTAGTACAGACCAGGGGAGGGTAGTGTAGTACAGGGGAGGTTAGTGTAGTACAGGGGAGGTTAGTGTAGTACAGGCCAGGGGAGGTTAGTGTAGTACAGGGGAGGTTAGTGTAGTACAGACCAGGGGAGGTTAGTGTAGTACAGGCCAGGGGAGGTTAGTGTAGTACAGGGGAGGTTAGTGTAGTACAGACCAGGGGAGGTTAGTGTAGTACAGACCAGGGGAGGTTAGTGTAGTACAGGCCAGGGGAGGTTAGTGTAGTACAGACCAGGGGAGGTTAGTGTAGTACAGGCCAGGGGAGGTTAGTGTAGTACAGGCCAGGGGAGGTTAGTGTAGTACAGGGGAGGGGAGGTTAGTGTAGTACAGGGGAGGTTAGTGTAGTACAGGCCAGGGGAGGTTAGTGTAGTACAGGGGAGGTTAGTGTAGTACAGGCCAGGGGAGGTTAGTGTAGTACAGAACAGGGGAGGTTAGTGTAGTACAGACCAGGGGAGGTTAGTGTAGTACAGGCCAGGGGAGGTTAGTGTAGTACAGGGGAGGTTAGTGTAGTACAGGCCAGGGGAGGTTAGTGTAGTACAGACCAGGGGGGTTAGTGTAGTACAGGCCAGGGGAGTTAGGTTAGTGTACAGGCCAGGGGAGGTTAGTGTAGTACAGGCCAGGGACATGTGACCGAAACGCCCCCCCTCCTCCACAACTACTCTCTCCGACACGATTTTTTTTTTCCGCCTATCACCCCCCCCCCCCCCCCTCTTTCTGTTAAACTGTAAAAACAAGCCCAAATAGACTGAACTAGGATCTCCATCCGACTAACTAGGGGTCATCAGCATTTAGTGATAAGACTGTTACTGAGAAGTACATACCCTCCCCTGGCCTGTACTATACTTAACCTCCCTGTCTTAAATACACTAACCTCCCCTGGTCTGTACTACTAACACTCACCTTTACTACACTAACCTCCCCTGTACATACACTAACTTCCCCGGCCTGTACTACACTAACCTCCCTGGTCTGTACTACACTAACACCCCTGGCCTGTGTACTACACTAACCTCCCCTGGCCTGTACTACACTAACCTCCCTGGCTGTACTACACTAAACTCCCCCTGGTCTGTACTACACTAACCTTCCCCTGGTCGTACATACTCCTACTACATAACCTCCCCTGGCCTGTACTACACTAACCTCCCCTGGTCTTACGACACTAAACCTCCCCTGGCCTGTATACTACACTAACCTCCCCTGGTCTGTACTACACAACCTTCCTGTCTACATACTAACCTCCACTCCCCCTGATTGACTACACTAACCTTCCCCTGGCTGTACACATAACCTCCCCTGGCCTGCTTAACTACACTAACCTCCCCTGGCCTGTATACACTTAACCTACCCCTGGTCTGTACTACACTAACCTCCCCTGGTGTACTACACTAACCTCCCCCCTGGTCCTGTACTACACCTAACTCCCTGGTCTGTACTACACTAACCTCCCTGCTGTACTCCACTAACCTCCCCTGGCTATGTACTACACTAACCTCCCCTGGTTGTACACACTAACCTCCCTGGCTGTACTACCACTAACATCGCCTGCTAACTACACTAACCTCCCCTCCCTGTACTACACTAAACCTCCCTCCCCGTGTACTACACTAACTCCCTGGCCTGTAACTACACTATACCTCCCCTGCCCTGTACTCCACTATCCCTACCTGCCTCTGTACTACACTGAACATCCCCAGGCTGTCTACACTAACTCCCCTGGGTCTGTACTACACTAACCTCACCTGGTCTGTACTACTACTGAACTACCCCTGGCCTGTACTCCACAACCTCCCCTGGTAC
This sequence comes from Salvelinus namaycush, assembly GCF_016432855.1. Classification (NCBI taxonomy): domain Eukaryota; kingdom Metazoa; phylum Chordata; class Actinopteri; order Salmoniformes; family Salmonidae; genus Salvelinus; species Salvelinus namaycush. The sequence goes on from NC_052336.1 coordinate 2,153,898, forward strand.
TTACCTATACTAACCTCCCCTCCCCGTTTACTACACTAACCTCCTTGGCCTGTACTACGCTAACCTCCCATGGCCTGTACTACCACTAACCTTCCCCTGGCCTGTATACACTAACCTCCCCTGCGTCGTTACTACCCACTAACACTCCCCTGGTCGTACTACACTAACCTCCACTGGCCTGTACTACACTATACTAACCTCCCCTGTACTACACTAACCTCCCCTGGTCTGTACTACACTAACCTCCCTGGCCTGTACTACCACTACCTCCTGGCCTCTACTACACTAACCTCCCCTGGCCTGTACTACACAAACATTCCCTGGTCTGTACTACACTAACCTCCCCCCTGGCCTGTACTACACTAACCTCCCTAGCTACACATACCTCTTCCATGGACTAACTAACTCCCCTGTACTACACTAACCTCCCCTGGCTGTACTACATAAACTCCCTGCTGTACTACACTATCCCTGTCTGTACTACACTCCTCCCTGTACTACACTACCCTCCCCTGGCCTGCTACTACACTAACCTCCCCTGGTCTGTACTACACTAACACTCCCTGGCCACTGTTACTACACTAACCTCCCTGGCCTGTACTACACTAACCTCCCCTGATCGTACACACTAAACACTCCCCTGTACTACCACTAACCTCCCCTGGCTGCTACTACACTAACCTTCCCTGCCTGTACTACACTAACCTCCCCGGCTGTACTACACTAACCTCCCCTGGCCTGTTCCTATACACTAACCTCCCTGTACTACACTAACCCCCGGCTTACTAAACCTCCCCTGTACTACACTAACCTCTGGGCCTGTACTACACTAACCTCCCCTGACCTCGGCCTCTCTACTACACTACACACTCCCCTGGTTACTCATACCTCCCCTGTATACACTAACCTCCCCTGCCTGTACTACACTAACCTCCCCTGTACTACACTAACCTCCGCTGTGGCCTGTACTACACTAACCTCCCCTGCCTGTAATACACTAACCTCCTGGCCTGTACTACACTAACTCCCCGGGTGTACTAACTAACTCCCCTGGTCTGTACTACACTAACCTCCCCTGGCCTGGCCTGTACTAACCCCACTAACCTCCCCGGCCTGTACTACACTAACCTCCCATGGCCTGTACTACACTAACCTCCCTGGTCTGTACTACACTAACCTCCCTGGTCTGTACTACTACTAAACCTCCCCTGGCCTGTACTACCACTAACTCCCCTCCCGCGTTACTACAACTAAACCTCCCCTGGCCTGTACTACACTAACCCCCCTCCCGGTCTGTACTACACACTCAACTCCCCTGATAACACTCCCCTGTACTACACTAACCTCCCTCACCTGTACTACACTAACCTCCCTCCATGGTCTGTACTACACTAACCTCCACTGGCCTGTACTACAAACTAACCTCCCTGGTCCTCTCACTACACTAACCTCTCCTGTACTACACTAACCTCCCCTGTATACACACTCCCTTACTGCACTCCCCCTGTCTGTACTACACTAACCTCCCCTTGGCTGTACTACCACTAACCTC
>NC_052336.1:2155549-2175549 GCF_016432855.1 Salvelinus namaycush
TGTGTCTTCACACGTGATGTGGATAGATACTGTATGTGTCTACACACGTGATTGTGGATAGTTTACTGTATGTGTCCTACACACGTGATGTGGAAAGATACTGTATGTGTCTTCACAGCTGATGTGGATAGTTACTGTATGTGTCTACACACGTTATGTGGATAGATACTGTATGTGTCTACACACGTGATGTGGATAGATACTGTATGTGTCTTCCACACGTGATGTGGATAGATACTGTATGTGTCTACACACGTGATGTGGATAGATACTGTATGTGTCTTCACACGTGATGTGGATAGTTACTGTATGTGTCTTCACACGTGATGTGGATAGATACTGTATGTGTCTCCACACGTGATGTGGATAGATACTGTTGTGTCTTCACACGTGATGTGGATAGATACTGTATGTGTCTACACACGTGATGTGGATAGATACTGTATGTGTCTACACACGTGATGTGGATAGATACTGTACGTGTCTTCACACGTGATGTGGATAGTTACTGTATGTGTCTACACACGTAATGTGGATAGTTACTGTATGTGTAAACACACGTGATGTGGATAGTTACTGTACGTGTCTTCACAGTGATGTGGATAGATACTGTATGTGTCTACACAAGTGATGTGGATATATACTGTATGTGTCTACACAAGTGATGTGGATAGATACTGTATGTGTCTACACAAGTGATGTGGATATATACTGTATGTGTCTTCACACGTGATGTGGATAGATACTCTATGTGTCTACACACGTGATGTGGATAAATACTGTATGTGTCTTCACACGTGATGTGGATAGATACTCTATGTGTCTACACACGTGATGTGGATAGATACTGGATGTGTCTTCACACGTGATGTGGATAGATACTGTAAGTGTCTTCACACGTGATGTGGATAGATACTGTATGTGTCTTCACACGTGATGTGGATAGTTACTGTATGTGTCTACACACGTGATGTGGATAGTTACTGTATGTGTCTACACACATGATGTGGATAGATACTGTATGTGTCTTCACACGTGATGTGGATAGATACTGTATGTGTCTTCACACGTGATGTGGATAGTTACTGTATGTGTCTTCACACGTGATGTGGATAGATACTGTATGTGTCTACACACGTGATGTGGATAGTTACTGTATGTGTCTACACACGTAATGTGGATAGTTACTGTATGTGTAAACACACGTGATGTGGATAGTTACTGTACGTGTCTTCACACGTGATGTGGATAGTTACTGTATGTGTCTACACAAGTGACGTGGATATATACTGTTTGTGTCTACACAAGTGATGTGGATATATACTGTATGTGTCTACACAAGTGACGTGGATATATACTGTATGTGTCTACACAAGTGATGTGGATAGATACTGTATGTGTCTACACAAGTGATGTGGATATATACTGTATGTGTCTACACAAGTGATGTGGATAAATACTGTATGTGTCTTCACACGTGATGTGGATAGATACTCTATGTGTCTTCACACGTGATGTGGATAGATACTGGATGTGTCTTCACACGTGATGTGGATAGATACTGTAAGTGTCTTCACACGTGATGTGGATAGATACTGTATGTGTCTTCACAAGTGATGTGGATAGTTACTGTATGTGTCTTCACAAGTTATGTGGATAGTTACTGTATGTGTCTACACACGTGATGTGGATAGTTACTGTATGTGTCTACACACGTGATGTGGATAGATACTGTATGTGTCTACACACGTGATGTGGATAGATACTGTATGTGTCTTCACACGTGATGTGGATAGATACTGTATGTGTCTACACACGTGATGTGGATAGTTACTGTATGTGTCTACACACGTGATGTGGAAAGATACTGTATGTGTCTTCACACGTGATGTGGATAGTTACTGTATGTGTCTACACACGTGATGTGGATAGATACTGTATGTGTCTACACACGTGATGTGGATAGATACTGTATGTGTCTTCACACGTGATGTGGATAGATACTGTATGTGTCTACACACGTGATGTGGATAGTTACTGTATGTGTCTACACACGTGATGTGGAAAGATACTGTATGTGTCTTCACACGTGATGTGGATAGTTACTGTATGTGTCTACACACGTGATGTGGATAGATACTGTATGTGTCTACACACGTGATGTGGATAGATACTGTATGTGTCTTCACACGTGATGTGGATAGATACTGTATGTGTCTACACACGTGATGTGGATAGATACTGTATGTGTCTTCACACGTGATGTGGATAGTTACTGTATGTGTCTTCACACGTGATGTGGATAGATACTGTATGTGTCTACACACGTGATGTGGATAGATACTGTATGTGTCTTCACACGTGATGTGGATAGATACTGTATGTGTCTACACACGTGATGTGGATAGATACTGTATGTGTCTACACACGTGATGTGGATAGATACTGTACGTGTCTTCACACGTGATGTGGATAGTTACTGTATGTGTCTACACACGTGATGTGTATAGATACTGTACGTGTCTACACACGTGATGTGGATAGATACTGTATGTGTCTACACACGTGATGTGGATAGATACTGTACGTGTCTTCACACGTGATGTGGATAGATACTGTATGTGTCTACACACGTGATGTGGATAGATACTGTATGTGTCTTCACACGTGATGTGGATAGATACTGTATGTGTCTACACACGTGATGTGGATAGATACTGTATGTGTCTACACACGTGATGTGGATAGATACTGTATGTGTCTACACACGTGATGTGGATAGATACTGTATGTGTCTTCACACGTGATGTGGATAGTTACTGTATGTGTCTTCACACGTGATGTGGATAGATACTGTACGTGTCTTCACACGTGATGTGGATAGATGCTGTATGTGTCTTCACACGTGATGTGGATAGATACTGTATGTGTCTACACACGTGATGTGGATAGTTACTGTATGTGTCTACACTCGTGATGTGGATAGATACTGTATGTGTCTTCACACGTGATGTGGACAGTTACTATATGTGTCTTCACACGTGATGTGGATAGTTACTGTATGTGTCTACACACGTGATGTGGATAGTTACTGTATGTGTCTACACACGTGATGTGGATAGATACTGTATGTGTCTTCACACGTGATGTGGATAGATACTGTATGTGTCTTCACACGTGATGTGGATAGATACTGTATGTGTCTTCACACGTGATGTGGATAGTTACTGTATGTGTCTTCACACGTGATGTGGATAGTTACTGTATGTGTCTACACACGTGATATGGATAGTTACTGTATGTGTCTACACACATGATGTGGATAGATACTGTATGTGTCTTCACACGTGATGTGGATAGATACTGTATGTGTCTTCACACGTGATGTGGATAGTTACTGTATGTGTCTTCACACGTGATGTGGATAGATACTGTATGTGTCTACACACGTGATGTGGATAGTTACTGTATGTGTCTACACACGTAATGTGGATAGTTACTGTATGTGTAAACACACGTGATGTGGATAGTTACTGTACGTGTCTTCACACGTGATGTGGATAGATACTGTATGTGTCTACACAAGTGATGTGGATATATACTGTATGTGTCTACACAAGTGATGTGGATAGATACTGTATGTGTCTACACAAGTGATGTGGATATATACTGTATGTGTCTACACAAGTGATGTGGATAAATACTGTATGTGTCTTCACACGTGATGTGGATAGATACTCTATGTGTCTACACACGTGATGTGGATAGATACTGGATGTGTCTTCACACGTGATGTGGATAGATACTGTAAGTGTCTTCACACGTGATGTGGATAGATACTGTATGTGTCTTCACACGTGATGTGGATAGTTACTGTATGTGTCTACACACGTGATGTGGATAGTTACTGTATGTGTCTACACACATGATGTGGATAGATACTGTATGTGTCTTCACACGTGATGTGGATAGATACTGTATGTGTCTTCACACGTGATGTGGATAGTTACTGTATGTGTCTTCACACGTGATGTGGATAGATACTGTATGTGTCTACACACGTGATGTGGATAGTTACTGTATGTGTCTACACACGTAATGTGGATAGTTACTGTATGTGTAAACACACGTGATGTGGATAGTTACTGTACGTGTCTTCACACGTGATGTGGATAGATACTGTATGTGTCTACACAAGTGACGTGGATATATACTGTATGTGTCTACACAAGTGATGTGGATAGATACTGTATGTGTCTACACAAGTGATGTGGATATATACTGTATGTGTCTACACAAGTGATGTGGATAAATACTGTATGTGTCTTCACACGTGATGTGGATAGATACTCTATGTGTCTACACACGTGATGTGGATAGATACTGGATGTGTCTTCACACGTGATGTGGATAGATACTGTAAGTGTCTTCACACGTGATGTGGATAGATACTGTATGTGTCTTCACAAGTGATGTGGATAGTTACTGTATGTGTCTTCACAAGTTATGTGGATAGTTACTGTATGTGTCTACACACGTGATGTGGATAGTTACTGTATGTGTCTACACACGTGATGTGGATAGATACTGTATGAGTCTTCACACGTGATGTGGATAGACACTGTATGTGTCTTCACACGTGATGTGGATAGATACTGTATGTGTCTTCACACGTGATGTGGTTAGTTACTGTATGTGTCTACACACGTGATGTGGATAGATACTGTATGTGTCTACACACGTGATGTGGATAGTTACTGTATGTGTCTACACACGTAATGTGGATAGTTACTGTATGTGTCTACACATGTGATGTGGATAGTTACTGTACGTATCTTCACACGTGATGTGGATAGATACTGTATGTGTCTACACAAGTGATGTGGATATATACTGTATGTGTCTACACAAGTGATGTGGATAGATATTGTATGTGTCTACACAAGTGATGTGGATAGATACTGTATGTTATTCTACACACGTGATGTGGATAGATACTGTACGTGTCTACACAAGTGATGTGGATAAATACTGTATGTGTCTTCACACGTGATGTGGATAGATACTGTACGTATCTACACACGTGATGTGGATAGATACTGTATGTGTCTTCACACGTGATGTGGATAGATACTGTATGTGTCTTCACACGTGATGTGGATAGATACTGTATGTGTCTTCACACGTGATGTGGATAGATACTGTATGTGTCTTCACACGTGATGTGGATAGATACTGTATGTGTCTACACACGTGATGTGGATAGTTACTGTATGTGTCTACACACGTGATGTGGATAGATACTGTATGTGTCTACACACGTGATGTGGATAGATACTGTATGTGTCATCACATGTGATGTGGATAGATACTGTATGTGTCTACACACGTGATGTGGATAGTTACTGTATGTGTCTACACACGTGATGTGGATAGATACTGTATGTGTCTACACACGTGATGTGGATAGTTACTGTATGTGTCTACACACGTGATGTGGATAGATACTGTATGTGTCTTCACACGTGATGTGGATAGTTACTGTACGTGTCTTCACACGTGATGTGGATAGATACTGTATGTGTCTACACACGTGATGTGGATAGATGCTGTATGTGTCTTCACACGTGATGTGGATAGATACTGTATGTGTCTACACACGTGATGTGGATAGTTACTGTATGTGTCTACACACGTGATGTGGATAGTTACTGTACGTGTCTTCACACGTGATGTGGATAGATACTGTATGTGTCTACACAAGTGATGTGGATATATACTGTATGTGTCTACACACGTGATGTGGATAGATACTGGATGTGTCTTCACACGTGATGTGGATAGATACTGTAAGTGTCTTCACACGTGATGTGGATAGATACTGTATGTGTCTTCACAAGTGATGTGGATAGTTACTGTATGTGTCTTCACAAGTTATGTGGATAGTTACTGTATGTGTCTACACACGTGATGTGGATAGTTACTGTATGTGTCTACACACGTGATGTGGATAGATACTGTATGAGTCTTCACACGTGATGTGGATAGACACTGTATGTGTCTTCACACGTGATGTGGATAGATACTGTATGTGTCTTCACACGTGATGTGGTTAGTTACTGTATGTGTCTACACACGTGATGTGGATAGATACTGTATGTGTCTACACACGTGATGTGGATAGTTACTGTATGTGTCTACACACGTAATGTGGATAGTTACTGTATGTGTCTACACATGTGATGTGGATAGTTACTGTACGTATCTTCACACGTGATGTGGATAGATACTGTATGTGTCTACACAAGTGATGTGGATATATACTGTATGTGTCTACACAAGTGATGTGGATAGATATTGTATGTGTCTACACAAGTGATGTGGATAGATACTGTATGTTATTCTACACACGTGATGTGGATAGATACTGTACGTGTCTACACAAGTGATGTGGATAAATACTGTATGTGTCTTCACACGTGATGTGGATAGATACTGTACGTGTCTACACACGTGATGTGGATAGATACTGTATGTGTCTTCACACGTGATGTGGATAGATACTGTATGTGTCTTCACACGTGATGTGGATAGATACTGTATGTGTCTTCACACGTGATGTGGATAGATACTGTATGTGTCTTCACACGTGATGTGGATAGATACTGTATGTGTCTACACACGTGATGTGGATAGTTACTGTATGTGTCTACACACGTGATGTGGATAGATACTGTATGTGTCTACACACGTGATGTGGATAGATACTGTATGTGTCATCACATGTGATGTGGATAGATACTGTATGTGTCTACACACGTGATGTGGATAGTTACTGTATGTGTCTACACACGTGATGTGGATAGATACTGTATGTGTCTACACACGTGATGTGGATAGTTACTGTATGTGTCTACACACGTGATGTGGATAGATACTGTATGTGTCTACACACGTGATGTGGATAGTTACTGTATGTGTCTACACACGTGATGTGGATAGATACTGTATGTGTCTACACACGTGATGTGGATAGATACTGTATGTGTCTACACACGTGATGTGGATAGTTACTGTATGTGTCTACACACGTGATGTGGAAAGATACTGTATGTGTCTTCACACGTGATGTGGATAGTTACTGTATGTGTCTACACACGTGATGTGGATAGATACTGTATGTGTCTACACACGTGATGTGGATAGATACTTTATGTGTCTTCACACGTGATGTGGATAGATACTGTATGTGTCTACACACGTGATGTGGATAGATACTGTATGTGTCTTCACACGTGATGTGGATAGATACTGTATGTGTCTACACACGTTATGTGGATAGATACTGTATGTGTCTTCACACGTGATGTGGATAGATACTGTATGTGTCTACACACGTGATGTGGATAGATACTCTATGTGTCTACACACGTTATGTGGATAGATACTGTATGTGTCTTCACACGTGATGTGGATAGATACTGTATGTGTCTACACACGTGATGTGGATAGATACTCTATGTGTCTACACACGTGATGTGGATAGATACTGTATGTGTCTTCACACGTGATGTGGATAGATACTGTATGTGTCTTCACACGTGATGTGGATAGATACTGTATGTGTCTACACACGTGATGTGGATAGATACTGTATGTGTCTACACACGTGATGTGGATAGATACTCTATGTGTCTACACACGTTATGTGGATAGATACTGTATGTGTCTTCACACGTGATGTGGATAGATACTGTATGTGTCTACACACGTGATGTGGATAGATACTGTATGTGTCTACACACGTGATGTGGATAGATACTGTATGTGTCTTCACACGTGATGTGGATAGATACTGTATGTGTCTACACACGTTATGTGGATAGATACTGTATGTGTCTTCACACGTGATGTGGATAGATACTGTATGTGTCTACACACGTGATGTGGATAGATACTCTATGTGTCTACACACGTGATGTGTATAGATACTGTACGTGTCTACACACGTGATGTGGATAGATATTGTATGTGTCTACACACGTGATGTGGATAGATACTGTATGTGTCTACACACGTGATGTGGATAGATACTGTATGTGTCTACACACGTGATGTGGATAGATACTGTATGTGTCTTCACACGTGATGTGGATAGTTACTGTATGTGTCTTCACACGTGATGTGGATAGATACTGTACGTGTCTTCTCACGTGATGTGGATAAATACTGTATGTGTCTACACACGTGTTGTGGATAGATACTGTACGTGTCTACACACGTGATGTGGATAGATACTGTATGTGTCTTCACACGTGATGTGGATAGATACTGTATGTCTACACACGTGATGTGGATAGATACTGTATGTGTCTACACACGTGATGTGGATAGATACTGTATGTGTCTTCACACGTGATGTGGATAGATACTGTATGTCTACACACGTGATGTGGATAGATACTGTATGTGTCTTCACACGTGATGTGGATAGATACTGTATGTGTCTTCACACGTGATGTGGATAGTTACTGTATGTGTCTACACACGTGATGTGGATAGTTACTGTATGTGTCTACACACGTTATGTGGATAGATACTGTACGTGTCTACACACGTGATGTGGATAGATACTGTATGTGTCTACACACAAGATGTGGATAGATACTGTATGTGTCTTCACACGTGATGTGGATAGATACTGTATGTGTCTTCACACGTGATGTGGATAGATACTGTATGTGTCTTCACACGTGATGTGGATAGATACTGTATGTCTTCACACGTGATGTGGATAGATACTGTATGTGTCTTCACACGTGATGTGGATAGTTACTGTATGTGTCTACACATGTGATGTGGATAGATACTGTATGTGTCTACACACGTGATGTGGATAGTTACTGTATGTGTCTACACACGTGATGTGGATAGATACTGTATGTGTCTACACACGTGATGTGGATAGTTACTGTATGTGTCTACACACGTGATGTGGATAGTTACTGTATGTGTCTACACACGTGATGTGGATAGATACTGTATGTGTCTACACACGTGATGTGGATAGATACTGTATGTGTCTACACACGTGATGTGGATAGATACTGTATGTGTCTACACACGTGATGTGGATAGATACTGTATGTGTCTACACACGTGATGTGGATAGATACTGTATGTGTCTACACACGTGATGTGGATAGATACTGTACGTGTCAGACACACACACATGCATAAATGCACACGCATTACAAGCGCATACACACACATGATTTCACACTCACTCACTCACTCACTCACTCACTCACTCACTCACTCACTCACTCACTCACTCACTCACTCACTCACTCACTCACTCACTCACTCACACACACACACACACACTCACTCACTCACTCACTCACACACACACATACACACTCACACACACACACACACACACACACAAAAAGGTATCTGCAGATAACATCTCTCTCTAGTCTAAGTGCCTCAGACCCCAGGGGATTAGCGTTGGCTTAATAGAGGATGGCTCATTCTTTGTTGACTCTGGTTAAGTAGGGCCCGTAACACATCTCATCACCTCTCCCTGCCTAAGGACAAACTGACTCAACGCTGTAGTACAACAGTGTGTCAAGTGTACTTAAATGTCTCTGTTAATGAACAATACAGACAGTCAGTCTGAAAACAAATGTACAATCTAACTGAAGGACAAAACAGGCCGTGCTGACTAACGGATAAAAGCAGCGGGTTGCAGTCTTATCACGTCTGGCCAGAATATCAACTGCCATTTTCTGTTAACTTCTCCACGATTCTACATGTTGGTTCTGGAAATGAGTGTTTCTCTCTGCCACATGGCAACATGTGTAGAATAGCATGAGATTAGCTATAAAACAGCACATTTTTCTCTCTGCCCCAAGGCAAAATCTGTAGAATTGCAGGAAATTTGCTTTAAAACTGCACTTTTTTATCTCTGCACCCAAGATAAAAGTTCTGTCTGCACGTTTTATCTACTGTAACTAGTATGTGATCAAAGTACAACACAGCCGATTCCTTAAGTGAAGCAAAACACATTCAACAGAATCATCTCTCAGTGTTTTGAATAACGCTAGCAATATCTCTCTCTTTCATTCACAACTCGAATCCACTCAAAGAAATCAATTAAAAACTTAACACAGAGACTAAACTAATCTTTCATAATTGCATCTTCTCTCCTCGCATGGTTCAGAGTGCAAAGGTGAACTAAAGCTGTTTGTTAGAAGACAGTGTTTGCTCACATCGCTGTTGGCTTGGGGGCCATCTAACCAATTAGAGCACAAATACATGGAGTCATTGAATTAGAGCTGAATGCCTGTACGCCGATGCTGGTTTAATTAGATGTGATCCTCATTCAGTTGGTTAGTGGAGCTGGGCTGGAGAAGTAGGACCGTAAAACCAGGGTCAGTGAGGATCATTTGTACCTCCATGGGATTCAGAATGGCTTGGAATCCATCCCAAATGGAACCCTATTTCCTATATGATGCACTACTACTACCCTATGGGCCCTCGTCAAAAGTAGTGCACTATAAAGGAAATAGAGTGCCATTTGGGACGGAATCCCATGGAAGTGCAAATGATCATCACTAACACTATCAGTACAGAGAGGGAGAGTGGAAATGGAGAGAGGGAGGAACAGAGGGATGGGGAGAGAAAGAGAGAGAGAGGCTCCCATGGAAGTGCAAATGATCCTCACTAACACTATCAGTACAGAGAGGGAGAGTGGAAATGGAGAGAGGGAGGAACAGAGGGATGGGGAGAGAAAGAGAGAGAGAGGCTCCCATGGAAGTGCAAATGATCCTCACTAACACTATCAGTACAGAGAGGGAGAGTGGAAATGGAGAGAGGGAGGAACAGAGGGATGGGGAGAGAAAGAGAGAGAGAGGCTCCCATGGAAGTACAAATGAGAGAGAGAGAAAAGGATGAGCGGGAGGGAGAGAGTGTTGGAGGGGGAGAGAGTGTTGGAGGGGGAGAGAGTGTTGGAGGGGGAGAGAGTGTTGGAGGGGGAGAGAGTGTTGGAGGGGGAGAGAGTGTTGGAGGGGGAGAGAGTGTTGGAGGGGAAGTGGAGCATAGCACAATGGAGAGAGAGAAAAAATCTAGACAGTTTGAAGGATGTGAAGAGGGATAAACGGAGAGATAGAGAGAAAAGTGACGGAGAACAGAGGAAGAAAGAGGAGGAATCGGATGGAGATGGGCTTATTGACTGTTATGCAGAGCATGTTCAGAATGCCCCCTTGGCCACCTTGCTGTGACGTTGGCATTTAGGTGGCAGACTGGGCAGAAGGAGGGAGAGAGGGAGAGACAGGGAGAGAAAGAGAGAGAGAGCAGACCCCCTAACACGCCCTCACCACCTGCTCTGCTCTGCAATCCTAAAGCGCTTTAAAGGGCAAACTAGGATTCAAAAGCATAAAAGCGGTCACCCTGCTGCTTGTTTTGGTAAACAGCTAAGGGATGTGGCTGGTGTAAAACAATATTATATTTTGAATTATGAGGCATTTATATAATGTAAATGATACAAGAATCAATGGCTATATGTCATTATTTTAAAAGCGTCAAAATGGATGTACAAATGGTTGTTTATTTTTTAAACAGCCTGAAGTCCAACCAGTCTTACTCAATAGACTAGTAAATTTCATTTTGGACAATTCCATAGTCATGATCACACATCGTTTAAATGTAGTGTACGCACATCTAGTGACTTCAGGTGAAGGGCACAAAGGGTAGTGAGATAGATACCCCCTGTTGAAAGCTCCTGCAGGTTATTACATATGTAGTCGTACTTCAACTCACACACACAAAACACGTACACACGCACATGCGCGCAACACACACTAAACACTCAGTTTATATGCATTCATACTTCAACACACGCACATTGACACACACACACCTATACCGTCCATAACAGAGGCTACATTCAGCTGTGAGAACGAAGGCCAGGAGGAACACACTGTGTGCCAGACCTGCAGCACTAACGCTAATTAAGTGTCTGCTGGCGCTTGTTAATTACAACATCAATAATGGACAGAGGTGTTGCTTCGTTCAGTTCATTAACAGTGTAACAAGCGTGAACATTTAAAGACAATTTATGCTTGATCTGGAAATGTGGTCCGGAGCCTCGGGAAGAAGGGTGTGATGCAATTGTGGAGCATCTGGAGGCTTGCGAGCTCCATACCGCATCGCCGTGCGCCTCCCAGATTGTTTAACAATGCGGAGAGCTCCATATAGCTTCGTATAGCTCCGCATTGACATGATTGGTTGACGGTAGGCAGGGGCGGAAGGTCCTGTATAAACACAAACTCACTTCCTCGACAACTTCCTTCACAACAGCTCTGCTCTGCGTAGCACAATAAGTATGAATGCTCTGACGTCTGCGGAGGCCACATCGCAGTAAATTCTGTACGCCCACTGCAGATATCCAAATGACCATGCAGAGCCTTTTAGAGATTTGGCACTTGCTTTGGCATTGTTAACATATGTTTCCCATGCCAATAAAGCCCCTTGAATTGAATTGAAGTGAGAGAGAGAGAGAGAGAGAGAGAGAGAGAGAGAGAGAGAGAGAGAGAGAGAGAGAGAGAGAGAGAGAGAGAGAGAGAGAGAGAGAGAGAGAGAGAGAGAGAGAGAGAGAGAGAGAGAGAGAGAGAGAGAGAGAGAGAGAGAGAGAGAGAGAGAGAGGGAGAGAGAGAGAGAGAGAGGGAGAGAGAGACAGAGGAAGGGGTAGAAACAGGGAGCGAGAGAGAGAGAGAGAGAGAGAGAGAGAGAGAGAGAGAGAGAGAGAGAGAGAGAGAGGGAGGGAGAGAGAGAGAGAGAGAGAGAGAGAGAGAGAGAGAGAGAGAGAGAGAGAGAGAGAGAGAGAGAGAGAGAGAGGGAGGGAGAGAGAGACAGAGGAAGGGGTAGAAACAGGGAGCGAGAGAGAGAGCGAGAGAGAGCCGTGATAACTTCCAGCAGCTCCCTCCCGTTGAGCCGCACACACACACACGCACACACACACACACACAAACACACACACACACACACACACACACACAACTTGGTCTGACAGTACTGCAATTTTAATCGCTAACATAAGATGCTTTTTACTCACTCGCACCACAGATATAGATACTGTAGAAGGGATTCAATCTGACTGGGTCCAGGAAAGGGGGGGAGTCAATGTCGTAACTGTGCAATGTAATCAACTTTAATATACTGAACAAAAATATAAGCACAACATGTAAAGTGTTTGTCCCATGTTTCAATTAACTGAAATGTTCCATATGCACAAAAAGCGTATTTCTCTCAAATGTTGTGCACAAATGTATTTACATCCTCTCCTTCGCCAAGATAATCCATCCACCTGACAGGTGTGGCATATCAAGAAGATGATTAAACAGCATGATCATTACACAGTTGCACCTTGGTGGGGACAATAAAAAGCCACTCTAAAACATTAATTTCTCTACCATACCATACGACGTCGTTTTAGAGATTGGCTGTATGTCCAACTAGCTTCACAGCCATTGACCACGTGTAACAACGCCAGCCCAGGACCTCCACATCCAGCTTCTTCACCTGCGGGATTGTCTGAGACCAGCCACCCGGACAGCTGAGGAAACTGTGGGTTCGCACAACAGAATCATTTTTGCACAAACTGTCAGAAACCGTCTCAGGGAAGTTAATCTGCGTGCTCGTCATCTTCACCAGGGTCTTGACCTGACTCCAGTTCGGCATTGTAAACCCACTTCAGTGGGCAAATGCTCACATTCGATGGCCACTGGCACGCTGGAGAAGTGTGCTCTTCACGTATGAATCCCGGTTTCAACTGTACCGGGCAGATGGCAGATAGCAAGGTGGATGTTGATGTCAACGTTGTGAACAGAGTGCCCCATGGTGGTGGTGGGGTTATGGTATGGGGAGCCATAAGCTATGGACAATTGGATTTTATCAATGGCAATTTGAATGCACAGAGATACCGTGACGAGATCCTAAGGCCCATTGTCATGCCATTCATCCGCTGCCATCACCTCATGTTTCAGCATGATAATGCACGGCCCCATGTCGCAAGGATTTGTACACAATTCCTGGAAGTGAAAATGTCCCAGTTCTTCCATGGCCTGCATACTCACCAGACATGTCACCCATTGAGCATGTTTGGGATGCTCTGGATCTACGTGTATGATGGCGTGTTCCAGTTCCCGCCAATATCCAGCAACTTCACACAGCCATTGAAGAGGAGTTGGTCAACATTCCACAGGCCACAACCAACAGCCTGATCAACTGCATAAGGAAAATGGTGGTCACACCAGATACTGACTGGTTCTCTGATCCACGACACTACTGTTTTAAAGGTGTCTTTGACCAACAGATGCAGATCTGTTTTTCCAGTCATGTGAAATCTATAGATTAGGGCCTAATGACTTTATTTCAGTTGACTGATTTCCTTTGAAATTGTTGCATGTTGTGTTTATATTTTTATTCAGTGTATATTCAAATATGGGGAAATTGGGTGTTTCAAAGATGTTGTCATGTATATTCACCATAGTTACTGCATTGTGGATACCAGATGATACTGGATGATAGTGTGATACTGGATGATACTGTGATACACTGGATGATACTGTGATACTGGATGATACTGGATGATATTGTGATACTGGATGATTCTGTAATACTGGATGATACTGGATGATACTGTGATACTGGATGATACTGTGATACAGGATTATACTGGATGATACAGGATGATTCTGTGATACAAGATGATACTGGATGATACAGGTATGATAATGGATGATACAGGATGATACAGGATGATACTGGATGATACTGGATGATACTAGATGATACTGTGATACTGGATGATACCTGGTGATACTGTGATACTGTGATACTGGATGATACCTGGTGATACTGTGATACTGTGATACTGGAAGATACTGTGATACTGGATGATGCTGTGATACAAGATGATACTGGATGATACTGTGATTTAAAATTATACTGGATGATACAGGATGATCCTGGATGATACTGTGATACAGGATGATACAGATATGATGATTTATGATACTGGATTATATTAAGATGCTGTGATACTGGATGATACTGGATAATACCGTGATACAGGATGATACTGGATGATACTGGATGATATTGTGATACTGGATGATAATGGATGATATTGTGATACTGGATGATACTATGATACTGGATGATTCTGTGATACTGGATGATAATGTGTTACTGGATGATTCTGTAATACTGGATGATACTGGATGATACTGTGATCCTGGATGATACTGTGATACTGGATGATACTGTGATACAGGATTATACTGGATGATACAGGATGATTCTGTGATACAAGATGATACTGGATGATACAGGTATGATACAGGATGACACTTTATGATACTGGGTAATACCGTGATACAGGATGATACTGGATGATACTGGATAATACCGTGATACAGGTATGATACTGGATGATACTGGATAATACCGTGATACAGGATAATACTGGATGATACTGGATAATACCGTGATACAGGTATGATACAGGATGATACTGGATAATACCGTGATACAGGATAATACTGGATGATACTGGATAATACCGTGATACAGGATGATACTGGATGATACTGGATAATACCGTGATACAGGTATGATACAGGATGATACTGGATAATACCGTGATACAGGATAATACTGGATGATACTGGATAATACCGTGATACAGGATAATACTGGATGATACAGAATAATATTGGATGATACAGGATGATACTGGATGATACTGTGATACAGGATGATACTGGATGATACAGGATGATACTGGATGATACAGGATGATACTGTGATACTTAATGATACAGAATGATACTGGGATACTGTGATAGAGGATGATACTGTGGTACAGGATGATACTGGATGATACAGGATGATACTGGATGATACTTAATGATACAGGATGATACTGGATGATACAGGATGATACTGTGATACTTAATGACACAGAATAATACTGGGATAATGTGATAGAGGATAATACTGTGGTACAGGATGATACTGGATGATACTTAATGATACAGGATGATACTGGATGATACTGGATGATACTGTGATACTTAATGACACAGAATAATACTGGGATAATGTGATAGAGGATAATACTGTGGTACAGGATGATACTGGATGATACTTAATGATACAGGATGATACTGGATGATACTGGATGATACTGTGATACTTAATGACACAGAATAATACTGGGATAATGTGATAGAGGATAATACTGTGGTACAGGATGATACTGGATGATACTTAATGATACAGGATGATACTGGATGATACTGGATGATACTGTGATACTTAATGACACAGAATAATACTGGGATAATGTGATAGAGGATAATACTGTGGTACAGGATGATACTGGATGATACTTAATGATACAGGATGATACTGGATGATACTGGATGATACTGTGATACTTAATGACACAGAATAATACTGGGATAATGTGATAGAGGATAATACTGTGATACAAGATGATACTGGATGATACAGGTATGATAATGGATGATACAGGATGATACAGGATGATACTGGATGATACTGGATGATACTAGATGATACTGTGATACTGGATGATACCTGGTGATACTGTGATACTGTGATACTGGATGATACCTGGTGATACTGTGATACTGTGATACTGGAAGATACTGTGATACTGGATGATGCTGTGATACAAGATGATACTGGATGATACTGTGATTTAAAATTATACTGGATGATACAGGATGATCCTGGATGATACTGTGATACAGGATGATACAGATATGATGATTTATGATACTGGATTATATTAAGATGCTGTGATACTGGATGATACTGGATAATACCGTGATACAGGATGATACTGGATGATACTGGATGATATTGTGATACTGGATGATAATGGATGATATTGTGATACTGGATGATACTATGATACTGGATGATTCTGTGATACTGGATGATAATGTGTTACTGGATGATTCTGTAATACTGGATGATACTGGATGATACTGTGATCCTGGATGATACTGTGATACTGGATGATACTGTGATACAGGATTATACTGGATGATACAGGATGATTCTGTGATACAAGATGATACTGGATGATACAGGTATGATACAGGATGACACTTTATGATACTGGGTAATACCGTGATACAGGATGATACTGGATGATACTGGATAATACCGTGATACAGGTATGATACTGGATGATACTGGATAATACCGTGATACAGGATAATACTGGATGATACTGGATAATACCGTGATACAGGTATGATACAGGATGATACTGGATAATACCGTGATACAGGATAATACTGGATGATACTGGATAATACCGTGATACAGGATGATACTGGATGATACTGGATAATACCGTGATACAGGTATGATACAGGATGATACTGGATAATACCGTGATACAGGATAATACTGGATGATACTGGATAATACCGTGATACAGGATAATACTGGATGATACAGAATAATATTGGATGATACAGGATGATACTGGATGATACTGTGATACAGGATGATACTGGATGATACAGGATGATACTGGATGATACAGGATGATACTGTGATACTTAATGATACAGAATGATACTGGGATACTGTGATAGAGGATGATACTGTGGTACAGGATGATACTGGATGATACAGGATGATACTGGATGATACTTAATGATACAGGATGATACTGGATGATACAGGATGATACTGTGATACTTAATGACACAGAATAATACTGGGATAATGTGATAGAGGATAATACTGTGGTACAGGATGATACTGGATGATACTTAATGATACAGGATGATACTGGATGATACTGGATGATACTGTGATACTTAATGACACAGAATAATACTGGGATAATGTGATAGAGGATAATACTGTGGTACAGGATGATACTGGATGATACTTAATGATACAGGATGATACTGGATGATACTGGATGATACTGTGATACTTAATGACACAGAATAATACTGGGATAATGTGATAGAGGATAATACTGTGGTACAGGATGATACTGGATGATACTTAATGATACAGGATGATACTGGATGATACTGGATGATACTGTGATACTTAATGACACAGAATAATACTGGGATAATGTGATAGAGGATAATACTGTGGTACAGGATGATACTGGATGATACTTAATGATACAGGATGATACTGGATGATACTGGATGATACTGTGATACTTAATGACACAGAATAATACTGGGATAATGTGATAGAGGATAATACTGTGGTACAGGATGATACTGGATGATACTTAATGATACAGGATGATACTGGATGATACTGGATGATACTGTGATACTTAATGATACAGAATAATACTGGGTTACTGTGATAGAGGATGAGACTGTGATACAGGATTATACTGTAATATAGTTATATAATGAATTGTTATCTCAAAATATATTTCCCTCCATAGTTCTCTATACTGTTGTGTTTGCCTTTTGAATAACATATGAAGGCATTACTTAGACATTTGAGTGTCGTGCAAAAGGTGATACATAATGTTAGATCTATTTCTGTGGTATGACTGGGTTTGGGGTAAGCACTTCCCTCCACTGCTAGTGACTGGTCATATGATACATGCATAATTAAACGTCATTACGTAATGCTAATGTCATGTAGCATCATGCTTTCTATCATTAATGAAGACTAGCTGCTAGCGATAGCGTACTCTAGAGCAGCACACATAGGAAAATCATGTTAAGTGGGAGTGACTCAAGCCAGATATACCAATAATTTGCATCAATATAAATATATTTTCATAAATGAATGATGAGAAAACAAAGCAAAACACTTGAAATTCTTTTTAACACATTTGCTGAAGCCTTTATGCTGTTCTTAATCTGTATTTAACGTTTGGTTTTTTGTTTTGTGTTTCATTGCTTTTCAAATGGACAGGATTCAACTTTGCTTAGGGATGAATCCTAACTTGAGAAATGCACGCAACTCTTGACTCTTGTGTAAATCAGGCATTCGTGTCAATGAGGAATGTGTTACTGAGAAATGTGTTACTGAGAAATGTGTTACTCGCACATACAGGTAACTGACTAAATAAAGGAAACACCAACATAAAGTGTCTTAATAGGGCATCGTGCCACCACGGGCCAGCAGAACAGCTTCAAGGCGTCTGGGATAGATTCTAAAAGTGGAACTCTATTGGAGAGATGTGACACCATTCTTCCCACTGGGATAGATTCTACAAGTGTCTGGAACTCTATTGGAGAGATGTGACACCATTCTTCCCACTGGGATAGATTCTACAAGTGTCTGGGACTCTATTGGAGAGATGTGACACCATTCTTCCCACTGGGATAGATTCTACAAGTGTCTGGAACTCTATTGGAGAGATGCGACACCATTCTTCCCACTGGGATAGATTCTACAAGTGTCTGGAACTCTATTGGAGAGATGCGACACCATTCTACCCACTGGGATAGATTCTACAAGTGGAACTCTATTGGAGAGATGCGACACCATTCTTCCCACTGGGATAGATTCTACAAGTGGAACTCTATTGGAGAGTTGCGACACCATTCTTCCCACTGGGATAGATTCTACAAGTGGAACTCTATTGGAGAGTTGCGACACCATTCTTCCCACTGGGATAGATTCTACAAGTGGAACTCTATTGGAGAGATGTGACACCATTCTTCCCACTGGGATAGATTCTACAAGTGGAACTCTATTGGAGAGATGTGACACCATTCTTCCCACTGGGATAGATTCTACAAGTGTCTGGAACTCTATTGGAGAGATGTGACACCATTCTTCCCACTGGGATAGATTCTACAAGTGTCTGGAACTCTATTGGAGAGATGTGACACCATTCTTCCCACTGGGATAGATTCTACAAGTGGAACTCTATTGGAGAG